>NC_057413.1:45208549-45443772 GCF_019320065.1 Cervus canadensis
GAAAACTCTGAACCAAGCTTCATGTGGTCGTTCAGAGGATTTGAGCACCCGTCACCCACAACAATAAACTGCTCATGAGCATTTCCTAGACCTGCTTCTCTCTTTCCCCTGCCTCACTTCCACCTTCCTTGTTAGCCCTTCATGATGTCACCTCCCAAATGGCTGTACTCAAGGTCTGGTCCTAAGGGCAACTCTTGGGAGAATCCAACTTAACACACTGGTTAGTTTTAGCATTTAATTTATGTGTGCTTGTGACAATTTTAAGAGTAAATCACTAAAATGGTACAGATAGAACGTGTAACTTCCAAAAAAATATAGGTGAAAAGGAGAAAATTTTTTAAAAAGTCTTATGTCAATAAAGATAGGATAGTGATGGAGGGGGAGAGAAACTTAAGGGAGTAAATGCCACATTTCATAGAATGTAAGATGACATCACTTGTAAAATACACCTAAAATTTTGCATGCTAATAAGGAAGAAAAAAGCTGCTAATTACAACTTCAATTATGCAGGTATTATAATTTCAAAGACGTTTAAAAGTGGGGGAAAATGTGTGTCTTAGAGTTGATGAAATTTGGTAGTGCAAAGTAAGATTTCAGAAATAAAGGCAAATATTCAATAATCACAATATGAAGGGGCTAGAATCATTTAGAAGATCAAATTATCTAATTAGGTTTGTATTTTTTTGAAAACTAGCTGTACACCGTTCATAAGAGACATACTTCAAACATAAAATATGAGGTCACATGTAAAAGAACTGAAAAAGATAACACCAAGCAAATACTGACCAAAAAAAGCTGGTGTAGCTAATTAAAAATGAGACAGACTTCATCTCTAGAAATGCTTTTTGTTGTAAGGAGGGTCAGTTCATAATGACACATTTTCAATTCATAATGAAGAAATGATATTTCTAAATATTATATACCTCAAACATAGCCTCAAGATACATAACACAAAAATTGAGAGACCAACTAGAAAAAATGTCAAATCAACAGAAGGGAAATTTGGGGTATTCTGGCGGTCCAGTGGCTAAGACTGTGTTCCAATGGAGGGGGCCCCAGTTGGATTCCTGATCAGAGAGCTAGATTCCACCTTCCTCCACTAAGACCTGGTGCAGCCAAATAAATAAATGAATGAATAAATTAGGAGGAGATTATTCACATATCTTAGTTTTGATGGAACAAATAAACAATAGGTATTTAGAAGCTATTAATAATATAATAAATTATTAAATGTGATATAATGAACTTAAGCACCGAAGAATTGATGTTTTGAACTGTGGTGTTGGAGAAGACTCTTGAGAGTCCCTTGAACTGCAAGGAGATCAAACCTGTCCATCCTAAAGGAAATCATTCCTAAATATTCATTGGAAGGACTGATGCTGAAGCTTAAGCTCCAATACTTTGGACACTTGATGCGAAGAACTGACTCACTGGAAAAGACCCTGATTCTGGGAAAGATTGAAGGCAGGAGGAGAAGGGGACGACAGAGGATGAGATGGTTGGATGGTATCACTGACTCGATGGACATGAGTTTGAGCAAGCTCTGGGAATTGGTGATGGACAGAGAAGCCTGGCATGCTGCAGTCCATGGGGTTGCAAAGAGTCGGACACAACTGAACCACTGAGCTGAACGAACTGAGAATATATTGAACTCTATACCTCAAATTTAAAAATACAAATTTACTCAAACATAAATGGAACATTTATGAAAATTAGCTACATATTAGTCCACACATCAAATCTCTACAAATACTAAAAGAATCAATATCACACAGATTGCATTATCTGACTATAGAACCGTTAAGCTAGAAAGCAATAACAAAGATCACATAGAAATATATTTGGAAATTTAGAAACCTCACTGTTAAGCAGTTTTGGGGTCAAAGACAATATTGTAAGGGACATTAAAAAATATTTCAACTGAGCAATAATGAAAATCTACATATCAAAACTCATGGGGTACAGCCAAAGCAGTACCTTTAGAGAAATTTACATCCTCACATACTCAAAAGAAGTCTGAAAATTTATGAGTTAATCATGCAACTTAAGAAGTCAGAAAGAACAGAGTTCAAAGTAATTAAATAGAGGATAATAAAGATATGATCAGCAATTAATTGTAGTAGATTGGATTATTAGTCTCGGTATTTCATTCTCCTGTAATAGGATTATACATTGACACCCACACTCACTCATCAGTCTGTGAAATTACCCACCCCTATAAAAACTGACAACCCCTTTTCAGATGGCCCAGTCTGTCTGTAGAGTGTGTTTCTCTCTAAATAAATCCACCTCTCACCTATCACTTTGTTCCTCCCTGAATTTTTTCTGTGATGAGACATCAAGAACCTGGGCTTTGTTAAGTCCTGAGGCCAGGTGTGTGATCTTAGTTCAAAGACCATGAGTTTTGGTTGGATTCAAGTCCTGGCCATTTGGGTTCAAGTCCCAACCTGAAGGGCACGGTTTCAGGCTGAGGAGGATAAGACATGAACAGAACCTGAAACTTGGAGTCTAGACTGGATTATAGCCAAGCCCTGCTGATGTAGCTGACTCACATATCCTTTAGAAAGAAATCTTGTTTTTTAAATGCTGAGTTGTGTGGTTTGATATGCAAAAGAAGGCTGAGTGCCAAAAATCGATGACTTCGAATCGTGGTACTGGAGAAGACTCTTGAGAGTCCCTTGAACAGCAAGGCAATCAAACCAGTCAGTCCTAAAGGAAATCAACCCTGAATATTCTTTGGAAGGATTAAACTTAAGCTCCAATACTTTGGCCACCAGATGCAAAGAGCCAACTCACTGGAAAAGACAGTGATGCTGGGAAAGATTGAAGGCAAAAGGAGAAGAGGGTGGCAGAGGAAGAGATGGTTAGGTAGCATCACTGACTCAGTGGACATAAATTTGAGCAAACTCTGGGAGATAGTAGAGGACAAAGGAACCTGGTATGCTATATAGTCCATGGGGTCACAAAAAGTCAGAGATGACTCAGTGACTGAACAACAATTACAGCAAAAGCTAATTCATTTGTGAAACAGAAAATATACAATAGGGCATTGCCAAACCTAAAATCTGATCTTCTGAAAAGACATCTATCAGAAACCTTTGCCAGACATGATGGATGATTGGAGGTGGGAGTGGAAGGGAGGGAGGGAGGAACAGAGTGGAGGAAGGAAAGAGAAACAAATGACCAAATGATGAATAAAATAGGAGACCGGGCTATAGATACATCAGTGAGCTTTAAAATGAAAGCCTGCTGTGAATAATTTGATGCCAATGAATTTGGAGACTTAAAGTAGATAATGTCCTAGAAAAACTTACTGAAATCAACTGGAAGAAAAGAGAAAATCTGAGTAAGTGTATAACTAATTTTTAAATTAACAAGTAATTCAGACTTCTGATGAAATACATGATGGAATAAATATACTTTTCCCTATTCTCTACTCAGAGTGCAACCAAGAACCCTGAACATTAAATATAAAACAAACCTAAGACGACTCTGAAAGGTAGAGAGTAGGCTGATCGGCTAGGGACCACAAAGTAGTGAGTTTCCTGGGTTTTCTTTTTGCCTCATGAATCCCAGATTTGAAGTGGAATATTCCAGAAACCAAAAAGCTAAAGTGTGTTAGTCGATCAGTCGTGTCTGACTATGTGCGGCCTCATGGACTCTAGCCCGCTGGCTCCTCTGTCCATGTGATTTCCCAGACAAGAATACTGGAGCGGGTTGACATTTGTGCAGACAAAAGAAGTTCTGACAATGTCATACTTAGCAATACTAATCAGACCACTAATAATACTAATACTAATATGATAACTTAGTCTAAGGTATCTGTACTCAGGTGAAGGGTGGCATCAAATTTTTTTTCTAAGAATGAGAGCTGCAGAAGGAAATGGCAACCCACTCCAGTATCCTTGCCTGGAAAATCCTATAGACAGAGGAGCCTGGTGGGCTACAGTCCATGGGGTCGCAAAGAGTTGGACACGACTGAGCTACACACAGACATACACACAAGAATGAGAGCTGGGTTGTTTCATGCTGGAGTATTTAAAGGTTCTAGTTTTACACTTTTTCTTTTTTATTTGGCTGCAACTCATGGCATGTAGGATCTTAGTTCCCCGACTAGGGATCAAACCTGAGCCCAGGCAATGAGAGTGCCAAGTCCTAATAACAACTGAATCACCAGGGAATTCCCTACTCTTTTTCTAAAATAACATATTTATTCCTGAAAGGTTTTTTATATGGTTAACATCTTAAAATGACAAAAGTTAATCCATGTATATAGCCCAAGTAATGTAGAACACAGACAGTCTCTGACTTAGGATGGTTTGACTTACAATTTACAATGGCACAAAAATGATATGCATTGTATAGCAACCAAACTTAGAATTTTGAATTTTGATCTTTTCTTGGGCTAGACTTACATGACACGAGACTCTCCAGTGATGCTGCTGCTCCCAGACAGACATGCTGTCATGAGAGTAAAAAAAAAAAAAAAAAGAATATATATATATATAGATATATATATGTGTGTGTGTATATATATATACACACACATTTAACCATTCTGTTAAGAGTTATTATAAAAATACAATCTTTTTTTTTACTTTCAGTAAATGTACTGAATTCAATAAGTTGCATGAGATATTCAACTCTTTATAATAAAGTAGGTTTTGTGTTAGATGATGTTGCCCAACTGTGTGTTAATGTAAGGATCCTGAGCACATTTAAGGTAGATTAGGCTAAGCGCTCATGTTTGGTAGGTTCGACCCCGAGATCAAACCTGCATCTCCTGCATTGGCAAGCGGGTTCTTTACCGCAGAGCCACAAGGGAAACCACGTATTTAATTGGTGCCCCTTGAAGGGGACTGGGCCAGGCTCTGAGGTTACAGGCACTTTCTTTTTATAATTACTCAGCTTCCTTTGCTGGTTCTGGGATATACTCAGAGGCTACCATGTCTCAGATTTCACTCCATCTTTTTGGATTCCCTTTGGTAAGGTACATCTTTTGTTTTTAACACACAGGGCTAGTGGGTAGCAAACTTTCTGGATCTTTATACATCAGAACACATGAGCAGCTGTCACGAGGGCACACCCTTCAGATCTCTGACTGCAGAGAGCATGGTGGACCCGTGGTCCCCACTGCAGCCTGTGAGATCCATCACAGATCTCATGTTAAGCCTTCCCATGGGCTGCCTCCAGCCTATGATGAGCAGGGAGACCAGGGACTCCACTTGAGCTTGAGGACTTCCTGGAAGCCTTTTTGAACTCTTCTAAACTTTCTCTGCAGTCTAAGACACTCCCACACACCCTTTCCGCCTTCCTTCTCCCCTTTCCCTGGAGTCAGATTAGCCTTGTGGTCTGAAGCCTCAGACACCCTCTTGGGTGCCTTTGTCTCTTTAAGTGTTTGCCTCATACACTTCTTACACAGTTCTGTCTTGGCATGTTTCTTACAGGACCTGAGCTTTCACAACAGCTTAATTTCACCTCACATTTGATTTTTTTGCACCTAGAATCCTATTCCCAGTCATTTTCTCCCCAGTTTTTGATGGCATTGTTCCATTGTCCTTTAGTATCCAGAACTGCTGATGAGGTCTTTATTGTTTCTTTGTAAAAACATTTTGAAATTTTCTCATTCTTAAGATACAGGAACCTCAACTAGTAGGTACCTAGGTGTGTGCATTTTCAAATTTTTGCCTGCTTAATACTTGCTGGGCTCTTTCAATTTAATGACATATTCTTAGCTGTGATTTCCTTTCCCTTTGTCCCACCCTCAGTTCCTCTGTTCTGTTCTTCTGAGACTTCTGTGAGAACTTCTCAGGTTTACACTCATGAGAACTATGTGTCTTGGCAAAAGAGCTGGGTTTTGTTTGTTTTTCTGTAGTAGTTGGTTTGGGAATATGAGAAGTCCAGGTTAGCTGGTAGGACTAGAACAGGATCTGCGGGGCGAGAGGCCCTGAGAGACCCATGGGAAAGCGGACACCAAGCCAGGTGTGTGTGGCTTTGGGCTCTCACCAGGTAAGGCTGTGAGCTTGGAAACACACCCTTTGTGGTTATGAGGGTATTTGTTTCAGTACAACCTATGTTTTCTAAATTTATGGAGATGAGAACATATACTTGAGTGATGGAAAATTTGCTGCCTTGGAAAGCCTTCCTCCCACCCCTTTTCAGGACCCAGTGAGCTGAGCTCTGTGTGGGAGGAGATGGTCTGGAAAACATCAAAGGTCATGATGTTTCAGCTGGCCTTGAAGGCT
Organism: Cervus canadensis; assembly: GCF_019320065.1. Classification (NCBI taxonomy): domain Eukaryota; kingdom Metazoa; phylum Chordata; class Mammalia; order Artiodactyla; family Cervidae; genus Cervus; species Cervus canadensis. Next base: position 45,214,795 of record NC_057413.1, read on the forward strand.
CCATTGGAGAATCCAGGCACAGGGATTATCTTGGCCTGTGGTCAAGAAAGCACACGGCAGTTTTGGAGAAGATTATGTAACCCCTGTGGAAGAAGCGGGCATCATCTACTGCAGGAGATGAGGCTAGGATGGAGGGCTGGGGAGTCAGACAGCAGGGGCCTGACCTGAAGGCCCAGCAATCATGTGGAATTTCTCCTGAAGGAATTCCCTGAAGGTTTTTTTGAACAGGGAAAACACTATGATCACTATGTTTGGGTTTTATTAAGATACTTCTGGTAGAAGGTAAATTTAGAGAGGGATATAGGAGCCTGTCCACATTAGGGCAAACCTGTATTTCTGTTTCCATGACTGGGACTGGGCAGCCAGTTCAGGGCAGGGTGAGTGGTTGGTGATCTGTCCTGGGAGCTGGGAGGCTGGGATACTGAGAATCAAGGTGGCGAGTGTAGAAAGGCCCAGAGAAGAAAACTAGGAGGGTATTGCTCTGCTCCTCTGATCTAAGAGGGAAATAAGAGCTTGCTTGTGAGATGTGATGACATTGGCGGGTGGGAAAGTGGAAAAATACTGTAGGACCTGGCCAAGAAAACTGGAGTGGACTAAGAGGAGAGTTCACTTGGGGCAGGAAAAGATGGGTGTGTGGGAGAAGTGAGCTCCCTATAGCCCCATGGATTGGCTCATGATCTTAGTAGCTGCCCAGCAAGTATGGAGAAAATCAAAGGTTCCTTTCTGACATCTTCTCCTTTCCTTCTAGGGCCCTGTGTTCACCTGGTTTTCCTTCTACCCCCCCTGACTACTTTGCCCCAGTCTTAGTTGGCTCGGTGGGTCCACTCTTCAAGACCCCTAAATATAGGGGTATTGCTGAGGCCCCCGCTCTGGACCCCCTCTGTGTACTTCCGCTCCTTGGATGATCTCCTCTGGCATCTTGGTTTTAAACATCATTGGTAATCTGAGGATGCCCTACTGATACTGTCTATCAAATGGCCCACTTAATGTCTCTACTTGGATATCCAACAGGCATCTCAAACAAGTAAAAGGAGTGACTTTTGATTCCCCCTTCATCCTCTGCCAGCCCGCTCCTCCCCCATGATTCCCCATCTCATAAAATGACAATTCTCTTCATCTTGGAGTCACCCCTGAGTCTGTCTTGTCATCTTCCCTTCTGAGTCATGTTCAATTCATCAGCAGATCCTGTCAGTTCTCCCTATGCATCTCTGTCCTGTCCCTGAGAGCTCTATCACTCGCAATGACAGCCGTCTTGTAATATGAGCCAATATGACACTCCTCCCCAGCATTCCTGCAATAGCGCTCAGCTCTGTTCTCCAGTGATCACGTCACTCTCCTACTCAAATTCTCCCTCTGGGAATGACTTCCCATCACAGTTAGAAGAGAAACTCAATATGGCCCCCAAGGCACCATCTGAGCTGTCCCTGATTCCATTTCCTACCTCCTTTCCTTTCCATCAACTCACCCAACCATCTCCATTTAGAATCCATCTGCCAATGCAGGAGATGCAGGTTCAATTCCTGGGTTAAGAAGATCCCCTGGACAAGGAAATGGCAACCCACTTCAGTATTCTTGCCTGGAAAATCCCATGGACAGAGGAACCTGGTGGGCTAAAGTTCATGGGGTTGTAAAAAATTTGGCACAATTTAGTGACTCAGTTCAATTCAGTCACTCAGTTGTGTCCAACTCTTTGCAACCCCATGAATTGCAGCACGCCGGGCCTCTCTGTCTATCACCAATTCCCAGAGTTTACTGAAACTCATGCCCATCGAGTTGGTGATGCCATCCAGTCATCTCATCCTTGGTTGTGCCCTTCTCTTCCTGCCCCCAATCCCTCTCAGCATCAGGGTCTCTTCCAATGAGTCAACTCTTAGCATCAGGTGGCCAAAGTATTGGAGTTTCAGCTTCAACATCAGTCCTTCCAATGAACACCCAGGACTGATCTCCTTTAGGATGGACTGGTTGGATCTTCTTGCAGTCCAAGGGACTCTCAAGAGTCTTCTCCAACACCACAGCTCAAAAGCATCAATTTTTCGGTGCTCAGCTTTCTTCACAGTCCAATTCTCACATCCATACATGACCACTGGAAAAACCATAGCCTTGACCAGACGGACCTTTGTTAGCAAAGTGATGTCTCTGCTTTTTAATATACTGTCTAGGTTGGTCATAACTTTCCTTCCAAGGAGTGTCTTTTAATTTCATGGCTGCAGTCACCATCCACAGTGATTTTGGAGCCCCCCAAAATAAAGTCTGACACTGTTTCCACTGTCTCCCCATCTATTTGCCATGAAGTGATGGGACCAGATGCCATGATCTTAGTTTTCTGAATGTTGAGCTTTAAGCCAACTTTTTCACTCTCCTCTTTCACTTTCATCAAGAGGCTTTTTAGTTCCTCTTCACTTTCTGCCATAAGGATGGTGTCATCTGCATATCTGAGCTTATTGATATTTCTTCCAGCAATCTTGATTCCAGCTTGTGCTTCTTCCAGCCCAACGTTTCTCATGATGTACTCTGCATAACAACAACAAATATACCAACCACATTTCTCACCTCAGGGTCTCTTCCTGGAATTTAAAAAAAAATTTATTTTAGAACACTACCTAACATCATGCACAAAAATAAACTCAAAATGAATTAAAGACCTAAACATAAGACTGCACACTATAAAACTCTTAGAGGAAAACGTTGAAAAAACACTCTTTGACATAAATCACAGCAAGACCTTATTTGACCCACCTCCTAGAGTGATGAAAATAAAAACAAGAATAAACAAATTCTATCTAATTAAACTTAAAAGCTTCTGCACAACAAAGGAAACCATAAATGAGATGAAAAGAACCCTCAGAATGGGAGAAAATGTTTGTAAATGAAGACATTGACAAAGGATTAATCTCCAAAATATGAAAATAGCTTACGTAGCTCAATATCAAAACAACAAACAATCCAACCAAAAAATGGAAGACCTAAGTAGACATTTCTCCAAAGAAGACATACAGATGGCCAAAAGGTATATGAAACGATGCTCAACATCACTCACTAATTACTAGAGAAATGCAAATCAAAACTATAGTAAGGTATCACTTCACATTGGTCAGAATGGCCATCATGAAAAAAAATCTACAAGCAGTAAATGTTGCAGGGGGTGTGGGAGAAAGAGAACCCTCTTGCACTGTTGGTGGGAATGTACATTGATTCTTCCTGTAATGTTCTAATCCAAGATATTCTCCTGCCTCACTCTTCTATTCCATTCAGGTTAAAAGAGCCTTTCCCTGGCCACTCTTATTTTTTTTTTGTAGCCCTAACCACCATATGACATTGTATTATTTGCTTACTTTTTACTATATATTTATTCCTTTAGTGAAAATTATCTACCACCAGTAGAAGATAAGCCCCAGGAGGAGTTTTGCTCCTCACTGATGCAGCTTCAGCACGTAGAAAAGTATCCAGGCAATAGCAGGAACCTGTTGCTTACTCGCCGACTCATGTCTGACTCTTTTTGCAAGCCCATGGACTTTAGCCTGCTACCACTGAGCCACCTGGGAAATCCAGTAGGTATTTAATGAATATTTATTCAAAGAATGGAAGGCAGCGTGGTTGAGGCCAAACCAGAAACTGGCAACTGGCAGGGTAGAGAGAGCAAAGCCAAGGGCACTGGGGAGTTGAGGGAGTTGGTGAGAATATAGCTGGCACAGCTGGCCATGGATTCCAAGGTAGACATGAAGGGGCAGAGGTCGGGAGGCTGGGTAAACTTGGCGATGGCTGGTGGGGTGGTTGGTGATCAGTAAGTGTGGGCAGAGGGTGGGATGGAAGAAAGGAGCTTAGTCAAAAAAGGAATGTTGGACTTGGATAATCTGGAGAAAGGAAAATGTGAGTACATTGTATAATTATGAATTTTTTCAGAACAGGAGTTTTTTTTTTTTTTTTTTTTTAAAGCTTTCTGTAAATAGTTTAGCACATACCAGACAGTCAATCCATTGGTGAATGAGGACACCCAGTCTCCAGGCTATACAAGTGTGCATTCTTATTTTGGCTCCTAGGGTTTTCCAAAGACTGCAACAAGGACATCACATTCTCTTGCCTTGTTAATGTCTCACAGTCAACAATTCCTTCTACTCATTGCCACACGGGCTCCTGCAGCCTCAGAGGAATTTCGGACAATGCAAATCAGGCCACCTGAATTGGAGGTAGAAAAATTTGCCTGATGTTGCCCAGAAAGCGGTGTCAGAATCAAGACTCAACCACCTCATAGGCACAATGGGTAGGTTCCACTAGTGTTTCCCCAATTCTCCTCAAGTTCCAACACTGTAGGATTTCAGATGCATACTAGTTCTAAATGCCTCTGCAGAACCTTTTGAAATTGCCCTTCCAATTTCTGCTGCTCTGAGCTACTCACTCCAACTGCTGAAATGCTTCCTCCTTTACTGATGCTACAGTTTTGCATACACATCCAGATTCATCTTCTAGATATCTTCTCCTAACCATGACACTCTGCTGACATGTAGATTTCTTGCACCCAACACAAGTCCTGGTACACAGGAAGCATGCAGTGAGAGCTTGCCGAATGAACAGTGGTCAACGCAGGGGCAGTGATTCAAGAGAACAGCTAAAAGCCAGGTCTTCTGCTCCAAGGACCTGACCATTTGCCTCCCCTCAGACCAGTTCCACTTCCACCTCAGGAAACCCTTTCAACCCTCCCCTCCCCTCTTTCCATGTTCTTTCCCTAGTGATGGAAAGAGAAAACAGGCCCAGAATCTCAGGAAAGCAGGGTGGAGTCCTATGCCGACAGGAGAGCAGAAACATAATCCTTGGGATTTATGCTGATAATGCAACCTTGCAAAATCATTCCCCAAAACAGAGGGAAGGGTGTTTGTTTTGTCTTGCTTTTTATTGCATCTGTTTCACTGCTGGCAGAACTGAACAGACGGCAAGTCAGTCCATTTCAATGATTTCATAAGTGTTAACTGAGCTTCACAACTCAGAGGCAAAAGGTACATTCTTAAAGGACAGGGAAGGTCACAAACAAGATCTCTGCAGGTGGCAGCGGGCCTCACATTCACAAAAGTCCTCAACTGCAGACTTTCAAGCTTAACTTCAAATAAGATCGTCTATACTAAAATCCTAGGCACATCATAAAGGGATGGAAAGATGTTTGTGGAATTTAAAATTAGTGGCCCAATATCAGACTATTTTCAGTATTCTATGACCTGATTGTGTTCTATGAATCCTGAAATTATCTTGGGCACAGTAAAATATTTGCAAATTCCTGTATTACATTCATTAATAGATTAAGTATAAAAAATTTTCATTAATAGATTAAGTATAAAAAAATTTCAATGATTTCAATTTCACACATGAAACAAGTCATGTTAAGAGATCAACAAATGACTTCAAAGAGCAATTTTTTTTTCATAAAATTTTGACTATATCCTCTTTGTCTTTGTCTCTTTCTCTCTTCTGCCAGCTCCTCTCTCCCCTCTTCCTCCAACTGAGATTCAAGCTGAAGTAGATGATGTTCAAGGAACTTCCTGGTCCTAGAAATCCACCAGGAGTGGTGCCAGAAGTCCTGCTCAGTGGCTCCTGCATCACCTACACTTTTCCCAAGATGAGGGACAGACAGACAGACATAAGGCACGGCTCTTCAGTTGCTCTTCTCCTTCCCGCCTTCGGCCTGGCCATGCTCCAGGTTGAAATTGTGGGGAATGGAAGAATCACCTTGCTGGGCCGGAACTGTGCCCTAGGCCGCTAATAAAGGTATTGCTATTCTGACCCCAGGGCGAAAAGACTTGTAAACAGAAGCCGGGGTCAAGAACTGGAAATAGGGGTCATTTTCTTCTTCAGAAATATTTGGACTGTAGAGCAGACACCTTATCCTCTGATGCCCTCCTAAGACATGTGTGAGCATGCTATTGGTCCCCACTGCTGGTGGGGAGGAGACATGGGGGAGGGGTGTTGTCTTGGTAATAGCAAATTTGGATAGCCAGTGTCCTTGACAACGGCATCAGTATATCAGACATCATGGCATATCTAGTGACGGTGGCCCTTTCAGCGTAGACATAGGGCCCCTAATATCTCACATGGGCTTTGGTAGCTCATCAAGCAAGGGAAGCGGGGTGGTATTCATGAATGAACTGCAGAAGGACACATCAGCCCAGGGAGCTCGAGTTTGTTTTTTTATTTTTTAAGCAGATATGGCAGACATTACTGTTACCAAGATGACTGGAGCTGTTGACTGGCACTGACAATTCCCAAAATCACTGAGAAGGAATAAGAGGGGGCTGAAGGTCATTCAAAATAGCTAGTGAGGGACCCAGAGAAATGCCACGTTCTGCTGGTATTGCCATCTCTTGTCTACATTAATGACGGGGGCCATGGAGGACTGTAAGTGAGCAGCGCTTGCAAGTTGTAGAGCCCCATATTTCCAGGTAGAGAATTGTGTTCATGTGCACAAGAGTGAGAAAACTAGGGGAAGAGAGCCTGAATTTAGAGAGACAATCAGTGAGGGACCAGGCAGAGATGACAGGGTATCCCTGTCTCCTAGGTAGATGAGGTGCAGAGGCGGCTGGAGGGGTGGAGGGTGGAGCGGGGGTGGTGATCCTGCAAAATGATTTCCAAAGGTGCCCACTAGATGGCGGCGTCAGTCAGCACATGAGTTTCAAAGGTTTCTTGGAGAATAGCGGGGGCTCAATGGAAAAATGTCATTTCACAGATGGGAAAATGGAGGATGGGGAGGTGGGGCGATTTCCGCCGAGCATACTATCAACTAGCCTTGTCCCATTCTCCTTGTCTCAGACTTTTAGGGACAATGCAATGACTAGGTTCTGCTTCTAGAACTGTAGAGCTTTGTTTTTTTCAGAATCAAAACAAGAAGTGCCAATCTGAGCAGATCAATAAGAGGTCATGAGTCTTAGACAGCAGCTACAGTGAGGTTCCCTTTGACCTGTGGGATAAAGTTCAAATCTACAGCATGACTTGTAAGATATTCCCTATGTTGCAGGATTTCCTTCGTTTTACATCTCTACACTTAAACAGCACCATGCAGGGTTTAAGCAGCTTCGTCTTCAGAAACCTATGTATTAATGGTCTCTGAACTGCTTCTTTGGGAAGCAATCTCTGGCCCATTTAGGAGATTTGATCACTGCTGGCTCTGTGCCACTGCTTTATTTCCTCTATACTGTTAAGGATGTAGGTTTGGAGGTGATATTATGGCCGGGGTCCCGGCGGCGGGTATGTGGGCATTTCTAACAGTCCCCTGCTAGATGAGTAAGGACTCTCTTGGTTGTGATAGAAATTCAATTAAATCTACCCAAAACACAAAGAAGATATCACTGACATCAGGAAGGGTGCAGGTGCAGCTGAGGGAAGACTGGGAGCAGGGATTTCATGATCTCCCTAGAAGATTCTCTGTGCTCTTTAAGGCTCTTCTGTGCTGCTTTAAGGGTCAAATTCATTGTGCCCTGCGGAAGGCTGACTTTCTCCATGCATCACTTGTCAATTTCACTACCAGAAAGGAAAAGGCTCTTCTCAACAAAGACTTAACAACAACAAAAAGTGATACTGGAGAAGAGGGGCATGTGATCAAAGCAGGGCCAATCAGTCCTGTTGCCAAGGAACCAGCTGCCCTGATTGGTCTCTCTTGGGTCATGTGTCCACCCATAGCCTATGATTGACAACTTGCTGCTCAAACTGCCTAATTGCAGTAAAGGAGGATAATTCTTCAAAAGAAAAGTGTTGTTACTAAACGAAAATGGTATTTGGGAGGGAGGAAGGATGCTGAGCAAGTGAGGATAGATCTCTACTCCTCAGCTCCCCAGGGACCCAAAGGACACATATTACGAAAAGTAGATGAAGTGTTTCTTCTATTAGCTAGGTCAAGGACATGGAAACCTGAAACAGAGACCTGAATTATGCGCAAGGCTTGGGTTTGAGGTTTAAGTAGAACTAGTGCCCTACCCCATCTAGTCTAAAGTCATAGATCAATAATCGATGTGCTTAGAAAAAGAGACAGCAGAGCTTCAAACTACAAGGAAGAATTTGATGAAGTTACCCACACAATGGGCTTCCCTAGAGGCTCAGTGGAAAAGAATCTGCTTGCAATGTAGGAGACCTGGCTTTAATCCCTGGGTTGGGAAGATTCCCTGGAGGAGGAAACGGCAACCCACTCCAATATTCTTGCCTGGGAAATCCCATGGACAGAGGAGCCTGGCAGGCTACAGTCCACGGGGTCACAAAGAGTCAGACATGACTGAGTGACTAAACAACCACCACCCACACAATAAAGATCACAACACTTCCTGAAGGCCTCGCTCATTCCAAGTCACAGAATCGGTGCAATGAGTTAGGAACCCCCAGGAGGCCCAGTTCTGCCCCAACTAGTAAATGAGACCCAATCGACATCTCAGCCATCAGGGTAGATAACAGATCCTCCTGGGTGGTGAGTAGGATTAGGAAGAAGCAGGTTGATTAGTGAAACTCTTTACTCTGTATTTACTCACTTTCAATTCTGCTGGCCCAGTGAGCTCAAGGTTATGGTTTTCACTCATGGCTCTGGTCAACCAGGAATGAGACAACCTCCTTCAGTGGGGGAGAGCAGCAGTCATCAAGGGAAACCTCTGAGGCTATGGCCTAACACTGACCACTAATTTTTATAAACTCTTGGGACTACAGAAATGAGCAGTTCTCTTGTTGATTCTAGAAACATCTCAAATGAATAGAATAAGACATTTTAGCCACAAATCGGAGAGTTACCAAAGGTTGACCTCCTATTGTATTTCCCAACCAAATAATTACAAGCCTATGACAAACCTAAGACAGCATATTAAAAAGCAGAGACATTACTGACAAAGGTTTGTCTAGTTAAAGCTATGGTTTTTCCAGTAGTCATATATGGATGTGAGAGTTGGACCATAAACCTGAGTACTGAAGAATTGATGCTTTTAACTGTGGTGTTGGAGAAGACTTTTGAGAGTCCCTTGGACAGCAAGGAGATCAAACCAGTCAATCCTAAAGGAAGTCAGTCCTGAATATTCATTGGAAGGACTGATGCTGAAGCTCCAATACTTTGGCCACCTGATGCAAAGAACTGACTCATTAGAAAAGACCCTGATGCTAGGAAGGATTGAGGGCAGGAGGAGAAGGGGACAACAGAGGATGAGATGGTTGTATGGCATCACTGACTCAATGGACATGAGTTTTAGCAAGCTCCAGGAGTTGGTGATGGACAGGAAAGCCTGGCATGCTGCAGTCCATGGGGTCACAAAGAATTGGACATGACTGAGCGACTGGACTGATAGAAAAATCTAGAGCAGCAAAGTTCACTAGAGCAGCAAGGTAACACATGTACAATGGCCACAATGTAGAAATGGTCCCAAGTTGAAACCATATGAATCCCCACCCTTTATTAAATTCCCTCAGAGATATTTAAGTTCTAGCAACAAACTCTCCCTTTCTTTGTTGCCATGGAGAAAACAGAATCTCTCATCCCTGGGGGAAATTAAAAGTCTCAGAGAAATTAGAAGCAAGTCTCATTGTAATTTTCTAATTTATCTCAATCAACTAGAGGCAGCCTTGCTGTGTTGATTCTGTTTACATCCCTGCATGCGCCACTCACCTTTCTCAGGTCCTTTTCTGCCCTGGGAGGTGGTCCCTGGAAACTGCACCATTGGAGGTCCCTTGCTTGCTGGCTTCTCATTAGGTTCAGCCAATGAGCGCCATTGACAGACTGGAGGATGGGAAGAGAGATTGGAATATTTCTTCCAGCTTTCTCCCTGCTTTGGGACACATTTCCGGCAGTGGTTGTTTGCCGAAACAACTGTAGATTTCTATCTGGCAGCCCCTTCTCCCCAGTTCTCTCTCATGGGGCTAAGATAACATTTTTTCCTCTCCTTCCTAATTTAAGGGTATTACTAGGTTCCTGCTGTTGACAGTCTTGGGTGGCTCAACCTCCCTGCTGATTCTCTTGATTCTGTCCATACCTTGGATAGTCCTTTAAGTACATCCTCTTCCTTTGATCCATTGGTGTTGCATCCTGGTACTTGCTGTGATCTTGACTTCACACTTCAGTACCTATTACCAGGCAGCCTACGTCCTTCTCTAGCAGCAGGATTCTGGGATGTCTTCCACCAATGTAAATGGAGTCATTTCAGCACCTGCATTGTTGAATTAATTCCAACTTGAAGTCTCATCTGTTCCACTTTCCCAAAGTTCCAAAGGGTAATAAGACACACGGATGTCATAGAACCAATCCTAGATCCATGCCATTTAGGTACAATAGCAGTCTCTAAACAAGAGTGATGTTTCCAGAACACAGTGCTTATTACAGTCTCTAGACCCACGTTGCTGTTGCCAGCTGTCGACACTAACACAGACAAAGTGCTACCTGGGGGGAATTAAGGTAGACAAGAAAGCAAAAGGAGAAGAGGAAATCTGAGTTTCAGCTTCACTGGATGCCAGAGCACTCATCAATAATGCTGTTCACCAAATATTTACCTATCTTTCCTATTCCTGGTTCCTTACAGGGTGTTATGACTTGACTAGTTTAGCCAATGAATCTTGAGTAGGAATGACTGGGAGTGACGTGTGTCTGTCTGTGGCTGAGCATTGACTCTCTGGTGTGAGACTCCCCAGGAGAGCTCTTTGCTTCTGGTGAGATGAGCTGTCAAGTACAAAATTTTAGATGCTTCACCGATCTGGGTCCCTGAGCGACTATGATGAGAACCACCAAGTTAATCCATTATGAACATGATGTATGACAGAAAAATACATCTTTGAGCCACCAAAATGGAGAGATTGTGTGTTTTTACAGTACAATCTAGCTTGTGTGTGTGCTCAGCCACTTAGTCATGTCCAGCGTTTTGCAACTTCAGGTACTGTGACCCACCAGGGTCCTTTGTCCATGGAATTTTCCAGGCAAGAATACTGAAGTGAGCTGTCATTTCCTTCTCCAGGAGATCTTCCTGACTCAGGGATTGGATCTGCATCTCTTGTGCCTTCTGCATTGGCAGGAAAATTCTTAACCACTGTAACACATGGGAAGCCCAAACAATCTAGCTTATCCTGATTCAATTTTTTTTAAACATAGTAGTAGTCCAGTGAATTCAATGACCTTTGCCACTTCTTTCTAAACCTTGCAGAAACCCTACTTGAAGAGCTACAGAACATGTCCCCTTGCTTATTCTCCAAAAACCCAATGCAATGCATCAGGCTCTCAGGACCATAGTCTTTCCTTAGCCTTTGGCTCCCCCAGGCCATGGCTGACTTTAATACTCCAAAGACAGCACCCAATCTCTCTTTTCTACCGGTTTGCTGGCAGCATTGGTTCCCCACTGGCAAAGCAAAAAAAATCCTGAGAAGCATCTAAGAATGAGAATTTTGAGATGAGGGAGGAAGAGTTGTGATGGCAGAAGCCATTCTACCCGCAAAGATTAAAGGGCTTGTTTGGAATTGAATTTTCTCTGGCCCAGGCCACAGCTCTGCCCTCTCCAGGTGGAGTAAGATTAGTCAGCAGAGACTCATAACAGGTGCAGCCACTTCCACAATTTAACATCTCAGAGAGTCTCCCCTGACCCTGGGATTTCCCTGAAACCCTGCATGTCTAATGCAGGCCATGATCCAAGAACCAGTCATAGACTAGAGACAGTGTTAGCCACTCAGTCGTGTCCAGCTCTTTGTGACCCCAGGGACTGTAGCCCACCAGAGTCCTCTGTCCATGGAATTCTCCAGGCAAGAATACTGAGTGGGTTGCCATTTCCTTCTCCAGGGGATCTTCCCGACCCAGGGGTCAACCCTGTGTCTCCTGCATGGCAGACTGATTCTTTACCATCTGAGCTGCCAGGGAAGACCACTAGAGACCATAACCTTCTATTATTAATAATATAGTGATTGGTTCCCAGATTCTGTGAGAGTACCCACATTGTCTGCCATGGCTGTCCAAGTGTTATAAGCAGAGGAGGAGTTTAATAACACTAGATGGTGTTTCCATGGGACTATGGCGTGTCAGTGATTCCCCCAGTTCACAATGTTCCTTAGAGAAGCACAAGAAACAGGAGCTGAACTGAAAAGCATAGCAATTATTCCTTGATTTCTAGCTGGACCAGGGCCTCCTCCTTCTGACACTTACTCTTTGCTAGGTAGGATGATCAAGGAGGATGGTAGCCAGCTTCCAATGTGACCTACAATGATTCCCACCTAGTGATACCCAGACTCAAACACCCTAATGATTCCCATGCCTAGTGATATCCACAGTCTTGCATCATCTCCTCCTACCTTGTATCAGGATTGGTCTGTGTGATTAATGGCATGCAGCCATAGCCACCTCTAGTTATAAAAGACCCTGAAGCACTGTTTTGGGTTCTCTCTCCCTTTTTGGATCACTTGCTCTGGAAGAAGCCAGTTGCCATGTATTTTGAACCCAGAGGGAGCCCTTTGAAGAGAGAGGTCCCTGTGGTCCTCTTTCCAACAGCCTGGGAGGAACCAAGGCCTGCCAACACCCACGTGAGTGAGCTCGGTAGCAGATTCTCCAGCATCAGATGTCTGGTGCCCTGATCAGCAGCTGACTGTCACCTCGTGGGCTGGAGCTACCAAACTAAGCCACTCCCGAATTCCTGGCCCTTAGAAACCATACAAAATGCTGTTTGTCCTTTTAATCTAACTTCTGCAGTATTTTGGTACATGGCAATCGATATCGATAACTAACAAAAAGCCAATGGCTCTCTGGATCCTGGGACCTTCCCAAGCCTCTGGTGGCCTACATCGTACCAGTATTTGAAGCAATATTCAGCCTCTTGGTTCTGCCTTCTGGAATTGAGCACCGTGACCTTGGGCAGTAACAGACGTCATCAACCCATCAACTCTGTCTATCCATTGGGAAGCAGAGGGGCAAGAGAATAGAAGAGGAATGGTTATACATCCTATGATGGAGAAAGGAGGCTGTTTGAGATTTCTACTTTTATTCATACCTATGCAAATGCTTCTTTTTATTGTCTGTGTAATGTCTCGCTGTTGGCTGAGCTGGGCTTTTCTCATTGTGCAGATTAAGCCTCCACTTCCTCTCCCCCAAATATACCTGACCAAGCACACAGATACCAGATGAGAGATTTTGCTTTGGAAATTGTGGGAGCAGTTTTGGCAGGAAAGGAAAGTCTAAGAAGCAAGTGTAAACAAAGGTGGCATGAGGTCTGAGTCCCAGAGTCACAGTGACAGAGGTTGGGCCTGCTTCTTGAGAGAGGCTGTGATACACAGAGGGAAGCTCTGGGCCCGTGAGAACCACTTTCGACTTAGAGAGGAAGCCTTTCTCCCTCTTGGTGCTGTTAACCCTGGAACTCATGTATCTCCAGGTTGGGAAAACCCGGGATGCATGCCCCTAGCAGTGGTGGGTCACTGTCCCTTCGCAGACAGAGACAGGGTCAAGTTAGATTAAACCATCACAAGTAGAGAGCTGACACCCACCTGGAGTTAGGTGTCTAAAAATCCCATTCTGACACTAGCAGCTGAATGGAAGAGAAGCGCAGGGCAAGATAAGGATGAGGGGCTGCCCAGCGCCCCATGCCTTCCCCAGATGTGCCACCCACCCAGCCCCTCAATGTGTTCACCAGCTGCGAAGTCCCTTGAACCTCAACATTTAAGGGTCTTTTGGCTGTTTCATTATGTGGGTAGGATTGATTGAATCATTGGTCATTGGTGATGGAACTCAATCTCTTGCCCTTCTTCCTTCTCTGGAGGTTGAGGGGTGGGGCTGAAGCCTTCAACCTTTTCATCATGTGGTTGGTTTTTGTGACAACTAGTCCCATCCTGAAGCTCTCTAGTGACCTCTCCTCCAGCCCAGGAGTCATTTCACTAGCACACAAAAGATAGTAAATTCCAAGGGTTTTGGGAGCTCTGGGCCAGGAACCTGGGACCAAAGTCAAATATTTACTATGCTACAGCAAGAGACTTTAGAATAAAGTGACAGAGTTGGGGCGACTTTTGCATCTCACTAGGAGTACACAGAGGTCATAGTGTTGAAACTCTAGCCTCCTTCCCCGGCTCTCCAAAATGGGCTGCTCCAGGTTGCAGATACATCCCACAGGTGAGCTCTCTCATCACATGGGAGAGGGGGGAAGCCAGAGACAGGACATGTTTTCCCAAAGGAGTCACTTTGGGCAGAACTGAACTCTCAAAAGTGCCTCCCACTACCTGCTCAGGGGTGACTCCAAGCAATGTCCCAGGTGAAGTTTCCTATACACTAGGTATGGAAACCTAAGGTATGGAAAAAGTACAGACTATTCCCTTGAATGCTTAATATTTTTCACTAGGAGTGTTGAAGCATGAAAACAAAAATGAGAATGTGCAACGTATGAAGCAAATGATCCTTGGCTCCAGGAAAAATCAGACTAAGCATATTTTGATTTCAGTATTATAAAGGCAATATAAAGGTAATTTAATTGCCTTTATAATACTGGAAATACCCCTACAGGAAAACTATAATTTTCCTTTTAAGAGGTGGTTTTATTTTTTTTGTCCTTCTTATTCAGTTTTAAAGATCTTGAGTTGAAAGCCCTTTTACTAATACTAAAACCCATTGATGGTTTCTTGGCACATTTGACTGGATAAACCTGATTGCACTGGATTTCCCATGCAGCCCTATTGTACGCTGAGGGAACCACGTCTGTGTTGGCTGTAGGAGGCTACAGGCAGGAGTTGGTCTCATCCTTCTCTCGGAGTGGGACTGTCTTCATAGGATAAGGGGACTTCCCTGGTGGTCCAGTGGTTAAGAATCTGCCTTGCAATGCAAAGAACATGGGTTCAGTCCCTGGTCAGGGAACTAAGATCCCCCATGCCAAGGAGCAACTAAACCCACATGCTACAACTTCTGAGCCCACGCTCTAGGGCCACAACTAGAGAGTCCATGTGCCACAACGAAAGATGCCGTGTGCCCCAACTAAGACCTGATGCAGCCAATTAAGTAAATCCAAAAAAATAAAGATAAGGTGAGGTGCACTGAAGTGAAAGAACTGAAGTTATGTTACTTATTTTAGCAATTTTCTGCAAGGCAAAATATCCTGGAAGCAAACAAAACAGTTCTTAAAGATGTGCCTTATGCTGTTTCAATGCACACAAGCCTCTCCAAAACTAAAATGCACCAATAAATGAGTTACTTTTTAATTTCCACACCTGGGGAATTGCACAAGGCGATGGTAATATACCTAGTCCCAAGCATGGCAGTTGGTAATGGCAGTTTTCATATGCTTGCGAAGTTGAGATAAAAGTCAAAAGTACTTCAATCTTGTACTCTTTTTGTATCTGCAAAGTTCTGTATGTGATTCTTTTACTTACTAAAAGTCTGTAGTTTTTAATATGTGATTTGTAAAACTTAATTCTTGTTTGAGGATTTAAAAAGAAAGTTTACATTTTTGCCCTCCAAATCTTGCTTTTATTGTTTATAAGGAGGCGGTCAGGACACTGAAATATCAAGATGTTTTTAAAAATTAAAGAGAGAACAAGGCCATAAAAATTTCTTTGAAGTCAGGCAATGAAATGCCTGGTACATTTGGGTCACACACATCTGATTCTACATCAGACAATGGCTTATTAAACGCTGTCTGGGTATAGACACGAAATATTTTGCATATTTTGCATATTCAAGAATATTCAATCAGCTATTTGACTGCTGAATGTTTACCTATTGGGATTTAGCTTCCTCATTTGTCAATTGAGAGTCTTAGATAAGACTTCTAAGGCCAGTTTTAAAAAACACTTTAAAGATTAGAGCTTCCAGCTTCTCAGACAACCGTTTAATAGTGTCCTCTCTATTAGATAGGGTCAGGTTCTCAAATTTGGCCTCACACTGCAATCACTTGGGAAGTTTTAAAGCATCTGAAAGCCCAGACATCACTCTTGGATTCTGCCTGAACTGGTCTTAGGTGTGGCCTGAGCACTGGGAGCGTGAGAGGTGGTGAGGAACAGTGGTTGTGGTGATTAGATGCTTTTCTGGGTGATTCTATTGTGTTGCAAAATTTGAGAACCATGGGTCTAGGTCATGTATTAAAATCACCCAGATTGTTTCCTAACAGTGCAGATACCCTGCTCTCAGGCTCAGCTTCAGAGGGTGGAGGATGAAGCCCAGAAAGCTACTTTTTTTTTTCCATTTATTTTTATTAGTTGGAGGCTAATTACTTTACAATATTGTAGTGGTTTTTGTCATATATTGACATGAATCAGCCATGGATTTACAAGTATTCCCCATCCCGATCCCCCCTCCCTCTCCACCCAATTCCTCTGGGTCTTCCCAGTGCACCAGGCCCGAGCACTTGTCTCATGCATCTAGCCTGGGCTGGTGATCTGTTTCACCCTAGATAATATACATGTTTCGGTGCTGTTCTCTCGAAACATCCCACCCTCGCCTACTTTTTAAACAACTTCCTCCCACAGTTGGTGCAGTGGTTCTCAGACCCACAACTGAGAGGCACTGCTTTAGATCAGAATTCTTGGGTGCTCACTTATGGTTTAGGTGAGTGGAACCAGCCTTAAGGAATAGCTCCTCCAAATTTTGTGAAGAATGTTGGGGCAGATGGTCATTCCTTGCAATTATCGTAGATAGAGATTTCCTTGGGAAAAATTTGGGATGCTGTCAAGAGAGTGGGAGAATCCCTCCAACAACACGAAATCCCCTGTGACAGCAGAGACCCAGATCTGAACTGCTTAGACGGGCCATAGGAGGCCATACCATAGGCTAGTGTCTTGGGCTCAACCAACCTCTTTTTTCTTTATAAAGATCCATCCATTTCTTCTGAGTCCTTACAATTTTGGACATAAGCAAAGTACTCAGTGATATTTTGCAGTAAACGCTGTGGCCCCATGTCCAGTCCTTGGCTGGACTCATCATATCAGGATACCCAGTGGGCAGTACTTTCCAGATGGGCTGACCCCATGCAATCACCAGTGTCCTCTTCTGCCATCCACAACACCCATTCCATCTGGGCTGTCTAAATAATGGTAGAGAGAACCAGAGGTGTCTGGTTGGGTATAGCAGGAGCTGTTGGTCCTACCCAGATTCCTGCTACCCCTTCTGTTTCAATGCATCCTGGTCCAACTTCCATCTCCCAGCACCTGCTTCTCTGCCTGAAGACCTTTTGTTCTTTCCTTGGATACAGTAACACACACAGATGAATCTCTTAACTGATGACTGATGGTAGCTGGTGTGAGCTTCCTTGCCTCATGGGTGGGATAACTCTGAGGGGCGTTTCCTGCAGTGGTTCCCAGAACCCTTCAATGGGATTAAGCTTCAGGGCCCCACAATGGCAAGTAACACACCCTTTATTGCTGCTCTTGTTTTTTGTCTCATTTCTCCACTCCCCAACCTGGGCTTCTTGGGATCACATCCAAAATAAACAACTTGCCCTGGAAACTTTGAGTTCCTCCACAAACAGATGCTGAGACAAAGACATTGGGATTGCCTACTTCTTGTAACTAATCCCCTATGTTTATAGCTCAGCTACTTCTGCATATTTAAATGTGATGCTCTCAGATAGAAATAAGCATTATCTTCCATCACAGAGAACGTTTCCATGCTCAGATATCTGAACTAAACACCTTTAATTGTCTATAATACTCAAAGGGCTTCTTGAACTTTAGACTTTATATAAAGACAAGAGAATGGCTTTATAAATTGCAAATATTTCATAATATGCATAGTCACTCAATCATGTTTGGAACAAGTAGGTCTGAATAAGTTTAAAGTGGCTGGTAGGCTGCAATATTAAGCTTAGTTTACAAACATAATTTCAAGCTACAGATGCATGGTGTGAACCTAGTATGGCTGATCCTTTGCACCAGGAAATCGATTAATCCCATGCAAGCCCTCCCCTTTCCCAGCTGGGTGGGTTTATTGGATGATCCTCCGCTAAGCCCATGCAGTTCCAGATCTTCTACAGGTCTATGTTAAATCCTTTGTTACAGTGCACGAGACAGGCAGGAGGTGAACTTTGCACATATAAGTGATTATTTACACACACCCACACATATAAAATAGATCACTGCTCAGCTTGCATCAGCTGTGGTTTCGTAGTCCCTAGTTATTTGCAATTTGCCTACACAGCCCCATGATTTAGAACATAATTTACTTCCCTTTAATGTACTTTATGAAATGAGTGACAGCCACGAGTGTTGGTGTTTCTGAACTGTGGCTCTCATTTGGGGGCAAAAAGACCACTTTTTGACTAACTACTGTCTGAAAGCCCTCCCTGCTGGGCAGGACGTTAGTGGACATTTACTGGCTGAAGGCTGACCTTTGAAAGGTTCATTCAGGGGCCACTGTGATGGGTACCACTGCAGCACGTGTGGACAACCTACAGCAAACATGGTGGGTTTCGGGGATGTCACCTGTTTTCTCAGAACCAATTGGAAAATAAACACCAGTGATCGAGCTAGAATCCTATTTGCTGGTAGTGGTGGACTGGAGGATGTCGCTTGGATCTGAATCTCAATTTCATTAAGATCCTCCCCACTCCGGCTCTGCAAGTCTAGACCTTACACCCCTAGAGGAGCGACTAGGCGTACAGAGCAGATACACCTGCCCACAATCACTGGATGGAATATATGACCTGAACATAGGATGGGTCCTGGCTCAGCTGACCAACTCCACCCATGGATGAGGTTGGCCAGCCTGTCTTAGGAGGCTTCTAGATGTGAAAAAAGAAGGAAAACTATTCTAGGTAAAAGCACTGAGGCAGTGACTCTACCCTACTAGGGAAGCATGGCCCATGGATGCTGGATTCTGACCTACTGTACTAGCCATTCTCCTCCCACAGAGGAACGAGGTGATGCTGAAGGGTATTAGACATTCTTCTGTCCTCATGCTCCCTCACGGAGGTGGAAAGGAGGTCCCTTCTTTCATGGCCCACGTCTGTAGTGCTCTTATGCCCATTCTTCCACTGATCACAAGTCTACTCCGCAGGTAGACCTATTAAATCTCTTTCACATCACCACATGTCTTTGTCTCCTGGGTCATGCCCCTAGCCCAGGCCACCAAAATGCTGGGATCACCACCAGAGCCTCATGTGCAAACTTTTCTTCACTTGCCCCTCCACATCCTTCCCTGTGCCCCAGGAGGCTGGCCCCCACAGGCCACATCTCTGAGGTTTTCATGACATCTGTCTTCTGGTTAGGTTAGGCTAGCGGGAAGCATGGACTGAGCTCATAGGGGAGGGGTCTCCCCTCTGTCTCCCTCATGGCATGGGCTGCATTCTTCTACAGTCTCAGCTTCTGTTCGATGGCCCTCTTCCTCTGACTCCAACTCTCTCCCCTTGAGCTTTTGGGTTTGGTGTAATAAAGGCTCTCACCAGTGTTAGTCCCCAGGTGCTACACCATCCTTTCTGGGTTGTGTAAACAGTCCTTCATTAACTTTTCTTCAATAAAACCCTATAAATGTTTCATGTGTTTCCCATGGTAAGCTGAGACACCCTCTAAATGATCCCCCTGCGACACACCCCTATAATCCACTCTGCACACAATGGCCCAGAACCATTTTTCTAAAAGGCAAACCTGCTACTTTCCCCGCGATTAGCACACACCAACATGATTAAGTGCCCTCAGGCTCAAGTCCAAACTCCTACATGATCCTGCATGATCTGTTCTCATGTTTCCTCTTGCCATCTTCCCTCTTTCTCTTCTCAGTCCAGCCAGACCAAAGTTTATAGTTGCTCAAAACCTCCTTGTCTTGAATGTTGACACACACAGCTGTCTCCCATCATCCATGGCTTTGCTTTCTGTAGTTTCAGTTCCCCATGGTCCACTGTGGTCTGAAAATACATGAGATGAAGAATTCCAGAAGTAAACAGTCCGTAAGCTTGGAACTGCAGCCATTCTGGATCGTATGATGAAAGCGCATGCCATTCTGCTGTATCCTGCTTGGCACGTGACTCATTCCCTTGGCCAGAATGATCACACTGTGCATGCTACCCACCTATCAGTCACTTAGCAGTCACCTGGGTTACGGGACTGACTGTCATGGTATCACATCCACATAACTTTTATTCTGATATAGTGGTGTCACTGTTCTATTTTATTATTGTTGTTAATGTCTTACTGTCCCTAGTTCATAAATTAAGCTGACATGTGTGTATGTAGAGAAAAAAATATAGTCTATATAGGGTTTGATACTCAGATTGAAGGCATCTACTGGGGAAGGTCTTGGAATGTATCTCCTGTGGTTAAAGAGCGATGACTGAATTGCTTTCTGCCTGAAACTTGCCCTCTTTTTCAAGTATCTTTTATCTCTGAGCCCCACAATTCCAACTCTTTATCTGGATGATTCTACTTGTGCCTTAGGTCTTAGCTTGACTGTCACCTCTTCTCCCATCAACAGTCTGGTTTAGGGATTTGGTTTTCAAGGCACTGGTTTATTTGCCCTTGTGTCCTGGAAATTATAATTTCCCTGCCTTCCCAAGGTCTCATTCGTACCATCCTACTTCCAGTCTCAGGAACAATGCCTGGGAAAGGAACAGGATGGTCAACAGGTCAGTAACCATGATACTTGTTCATTGGTTTTGTTTCCTGCAGAAATTATCTCCTGCTCAGTCTGCAACTGTGGTATACAACTAAGAACCTTATGAGGAAAGGAATGATACAGGAACTCTCAGGCTGAGAGGGATCCTGTAAAAAGAACAAATAGAATGATTCTCTGGCTTCGGGTCACCCTGCTCTCAGGGCTTAATGCTAATGGAGGGTGCACATCCATATTGCTTTTAAAGTTCATTTCTAATTGGAGGATAATTGCTTTAGAATGTTGTATTGGTTTCTGCCATACAATAACATGAACCAGCCATGAAGATACACATTACTTTCCTCTTGATCCTCCCTCCCACCCCTCTAGGTTGTCATCGAGCAGCAGGTTGAGCTCCCTGCACTATACAGCAACTTCCCACTCACTGTTTTACACATTATA
Source organism: Cervus canadensis (assembly GCF_019320065.1). NCBI lineage: Eukaryota > Metazoa > Chordata > Mammalia > Artiodactyla > Cervidae > Cervus > Cervus canadensis. The sequence continues at coordinate 45,235,712 of NC_057413.1, forward strand.
GTGTGTATATTTCAGTGCTACTCTGATCCCACAGTCCGTCCCATCCTCTCCATCCCCCATCTGTGTCCACAAGTCCATTCTCTGTGTCTGTGTCTCTATTCCTGCCCTGCAAATAGGTTCATCAGTACCGTTTTTCTAGATTCCATATATAGGCATTAATATATATTTGTTTTTCTCAGACACACTTCACTCTGTATGACAGGATCTAGGTTCACCCACCTCCATGTTTTAACTCAACCTCTGGATGTTTGAAAATCTATCCACTTATATAGCCCTCTTTTCAAATAAAATCACAATAGAACCAGTCCCATATGTTTTTTTAAAAAGCCAATCTCACATAGAATTGGATTACGAATTAGCTGTAATCTTGGTTTACAAAGCATTCATCATCAACCCATGGCTGACTTAGCATTTAGCTATTTTAATAATATAATACTTATATTCTCTATCTTCCACCCCCCCAGTCACCTACATCTAACAATGCAGATTTGCCCATCCCCTGCCCTCGTTCTTCCTGCTTCAGGGAACCACCATCCTGAATCTTGTGTTGATTACTTTTCTACTTTTCTGCTTTCTTTTTATTATAACTATTGGCATAAAGAGTCTATGTTTGCATTTTAGTATTTTTAATTTTATAAAAAGGCATCTTGATATAATTTTCTATACTTAAAAATAATCCTTTGGATTGTTTCACTTTACTTACTTGGTTAAAGTTCATATGTATTGTTATATGTCACTACATTTATTCTGTTCTTTCTGCTGAATAATTGACCACAGTAAATATATCATAATTCATTCGTTCTCCTTCAGGGGACAGGTATTTGGATGGTTTCCAAAGCCACTGAGAATAATAGTGCTATTAACAGTCTTTTACATGTCTCCTGTTGTGTATGTATCAGTCAGAATAAGCTATAATTTGCTACAGTAACCATCTTTAAAATCTAAGCCTTAAAACACCAAAGGTTTATTTCTCACCATGCTATGTCTCTTTGTTGTCAAGAAGAAAGGCTCTGCTTATTACAATCACTTAAGGACCTAGGCTGACAAAATAGTCACCACTTCAAACGTTGATGGTAGGTATGCCAGAGGGAGAAAAGGGAGCCCTGAAGGTTTTGGCATCAGCATTTCAGGGCTCCGGTACTGTAGTGACATATCGCTTCCACTTAGAACTCATTGGTCAAAGCTAGACCTATGGACCACCTGGGCTTCCCTTGTAGCTCAGTTGGTAAAGAATCTGCCTGCAGTGCAGGAGACCTGGGTTCAATTCCTGGGTCAGGAAGATCCCCTGGAGAAATGGACCAGGAAGTTTGTTTTCTCAGAAGAGGTATGTTTAGAAAACAGCTTTAGGAGATAATGTCCAACACTTTACAACCCAGTCACTCCCCTCCTGTGTGTATATGCAAAGAATTTTGCACACTATGATATTTATTAATGCTATCTTCCAAAGTGATTGAACAAAATTATACTTCCACTTGCATAAGAAATTTTGTGGATGCATAGCATTTTCAACTCTTAGTATTGTTAGATTTCAAGACTTTTTTTTTGCCTATTAGATGGACATAAAATGGTGTTTCATTGTGATCTTAATTTGTACTTTTTGGATCACTGATGACTGTCTTGTTTTATTGGTTATGTATCTTTCATCTTTTGTGAAATATCCATTTATATCTTTGCCTATTTGCTATTTACTTGTAGGACCTCTTTATATATACTGAATATTAGTATTTTATAATTTATATGTATTACAGAAATCTCTCAGTTTGTAAACTGTTTTTTCACTTTAATGAAAAAGTCTTAACTTTAGTCAGGTTTGTCAGTTTTCTGTCATGGTAAATGCTCTTCCTGTTTTAAGAAAAATCTCCAAAGTTTTATTCCAAGTTCCAAAGAATGAAACTTTAAAACTCTCAGTAGGAAATAAGTGAATTTTTTAATTCATGTAAAGTTACTGGATGCATATGTTTTTGAGACTTGTGTGGGGTACAGTTCAATTTGGTTTTACTATACGTGGTTAGAATTTTGAGGGGATACTTGTTGAAAAATTGTTTCTTCACCTATAACATGACATACTACTGTCATGGTATGTTTCTGGGGGTCCCAATTCTATTTCATTTATTTGTCCATTTTTTTTTTCAGTACCAGCCAGTTTAGATTAATGTAGCATCATGCTTAGTAATTATATCTGATATAGAAAACTCGCTTCTCCCCCTTTTTTTGGGGAGATTATTTACCATTCCATATAAAATTTGCAATCATCTTATTGAGTTTTACAAAACCCCAACATTAAGCTTTTAATCAAACATGCTATAACTCTCTAATTGTTTAAATCTTTCAAAATATTTCTTAAGATTTATGTTTATATGGGTTTACATCTTTTTGTTGGATTTATTCTTAAATCCTTTATATTCTCTGGTAGTGCTGTAAATGGTTTCTTCTCTTCAACTACATTTTCCAATTGTTCAATGCTGGTATCTAGAAATACAACCAAGTTTGAATACATATACCACCAGGCTTCTTAATATATGTTGTTTCTAAAGTGCTGCTCTCAATATGCCAGCAAATTTGGAAAACTCAGCGGTGGCCACAGGACTGGAAAAGGTCAGTCTTCATTCCAGTCCCAAAGAAGGGCAATGCCAAAGAATGTTCAAACAACTGCACAACTGCACTCATTTCACATGCTAGCAAAGTAATATGCAAAATTCTCCAAGCTAGGTTTCAACAATACATGAACCAAGAACTTCCAGATATTCAAGCTGAATTTAGAAAAGGCAGAGGAACCACAGAACAAATTGCCAACATCCATTGGATCATAGAAAAAGCAAGGGAATTCCAGAAAAACATCTACTTCTGCTTCATTGACTACACTAAAGCCTTTGACTGTGGATCACAATAAACTGTGGAAAATTCTTCAAGAGATAGGAATACCAGACCACTTTACCTGCCTCCTGCAAAGCCTATATGCAGGTCAAGAAGCAACAGCTAGAACTGGACATGGGACAATGGACTGGTTCCAAATTGGGAAAGGAGTATGTCAAGGCTGTATATTGTCACCCTGCTTATTTAACTTATATGCTGAGTAGATCATGAGAAGTGCTGGGCTGGATGGAGCGCAAACTGGAAATATCAGGAGCTATTTCTGGAAATGCCAGGAGGAATATCAATAACCTCAGATATGCAGCTGACACCACCCTTATAGAAGAAAGCGAAGAGGAACTAAAGAACCTCTTGATGAAAGTGAAAGAGGAAGGTGAAAAAGTTGTCTTACAGCTCAACATTCAAAAAACTAAGATCATGGCATCTGGTCCCATCACTTCATGGCAAGTCGGTGAGCAAACAATGGAAACAGTGACAGGTTTTATCTTCTCGGGTTCCAAAATCACTGCAGATGGTGACTGCAGCCATGAAATTAAAAGATGCTTGCTCATTGGAAGAGAAGTTATGACAAATCCAGACAGCATATTAAAAAGCAGAGATGTTACTTTGCTGACAAATGTCCATGTAGTCAAAGCTATGGTTTTTCCAGTAGTCATGTATGTATATGACATTTGGACCATAAAGAAGGCTGAGCACTGAAGAATTGATGCCTTTAAACTGTGGTGTTGGAGAAAATGCTTGAGAGTCCCATAGATAGCAAGAAGATCAAACCAGTCAATCCTAAAGGAAATCAACCCTGAATATTCATTGGAAAGACTGATGCTGAAACTGAAGCTCCAATACTTTGGCCACCTGATGTGAAGAGCCTGCTTATTAGAAAAGACCCTGATGCTGGGAAAGATTGAAGGCAGGAGGAGAAGGGGACGACAGAGGATGAGATGGTTGGATGGAATACCCGACTCAATGGACTTGACTTTGAGCAAGCTCTGGGAGATGGCGAAGGGCAGGGAAGCCTGGTATTCTGCAGTCCATGGGGTTGCAAAGAGTCGGACATGACTAATGACTGAGCAACGACAATATACAGATTACCTTCTATAGTCAATGATGTTTTAATTCCTCCTTTCCAGCCCTTATGCCTGTATTTTTCTTGTCTTATTACACTGGCTAAGACTGTCAATACAATGTTGAATAAGTTTGTGAAAATTTTTGTTTCATTTCTAATTTTAAAATAAATGCTTTTAATGATTCCATTTAAAAATTTTCAATCACAAATGGCTACAGAACATTATGACATGCTTTATTATGAGCTTTTTAGATAATTGTCATGAACTCTGAGGGTTTGAGATTTTAATCCCCATGCAAGCTAGTCAGTGAGCCTGCCATGGCTTTCTAGACTCTGGGAAAAGGCAAGAGGCTCTTATAAGAAATAAGGGACTATTATTCATGGTATGTAAGATGCATTATCTTCATGCTAACATCATATCCCTTTGCCTCTCAATACCTCTAGGAACAACACAGGGCAGTAAAGGTGAATGATGCACATGCAGTGGATTTGCATTATAGCTGAGAAAAGCTGAATCTTTTGAAATAGGCTACAAGTGAATCTATCAAATATTTGGTCTGAAGTGAGACATTATCTTTATTATATTGGAGAGTGAAAATTCTGTCATCTGCTACAAAAAGACAATATCTTTCAACCTATTTGCACAATGATCTTGAAGATATGGGAGATCTTGAAGGTCACAGGAGTTTCTGCTCACAAAAGATGCATAAATATAAGATCCATGGAGGATTGTCTCTCAATATTTTCTGTTAACCTAGTATGTGGTGGATTGTACTTGAAAGTAAAAGTCACTCAGCTGTGTCCAACTCTTTGCAACTCCATGGGCTATAACGTCCCTGGAATTCTCTAGGCCAGAATATCAGAGTAGGTAACCTTTTCCTTCTCCAGGGGATCTTCCTAATCCAGGGATCAAACGCAGGTCTCCCACATTGCAGGTGGATTCTTTACCAGCTGAGCCACAAGGGAAGCCCAAGAATACTGGAGTGGGTAGCCTATACCTTCTCTAGGGGATCCTTCTAACCCAGGAATCAAACTGGGGTCTCCTGCATTGCAGGTGGATTCTTTACCAACTGATCTATCAGGGAAGCCCGGATTGTATTTATGTGTTTTCTAGTATTGACAGTTTTCTCCCTTTCCTCTTTTGGCATTTCCTGCTTTAACTTTGCCAGTGCTGATCTTGGAGGAAGGAGTTAATGTTGGTTAGTTCAGCATATTGGTGGCTTTTCATCCTTCAACATGGCTTCAAAGGTTCTCTTTACCTACAAGCTTTTGTGAGGAGGTCAACGTGTATTCCCCACCCAACTCCAGATGGGAATTAAGGCTTACAACATTCAGTGACCAGCCCAGAGACCAGGATGATCTTCACAGTCAAGCCACCCCATTCGAGGTCTGGGCTGGTTCTTCTGACCTTCCACCTGCATCACCCTTCTCCTACTTTCCCACTCACCCTCAAGATAAAGGAACACACAGCTTGTCAGGAACCATATTCCTGTCAACTCCCTCTATTGCTAACCCATGGCTGTCAAGATCATACCTCCTCTTAGGCAGTTTTAATGAAATTTCCCACACTGGCTAAATGAAATGCAGAATAACCATCATGAGGCTCTGCCCCATGCAGGTTTCCAGTGGAGACGTGTGCCAGGCTCAGTTGGATAAGAATGAAACCAAGACATGAATGGGCAAGTAACCATTACATAAGTTCAAGCCTATTGATCTCCATTGCATGATTCTTCCTATCTATCCAGAACCCTCAAGCTGCAAAACTCTTCCTAATCTGCATTCAACAGCCCAATATTTTTTCATATTTTCCTCCTCCTCCCTTCCAAAGCTTGTCAATCCCTTGTTTTACCTTAATAGCATAAAGAACCATGTATACTGCTAGGAATAATAGACCCTGGTAGATTTATGATCTTCCCTTCTAATATAGGTATTTTATCAATCTTATTTTAAAATGCTCATAATTCCATAAGAGTGTTGAAAATATTTAGAGGCAAGTAGGTACCTTGGAGAAGTATATATTAGGGATTGACTTTTTTCTTCTTCCCTAGGATTGATTCTGAGAAGCTAGAAACTACTGCCATGAGAGAGACAGCCTAAGGATCAACAGGAAGAGTATTTGGGGCTTTTATCACACCTGCAGGTACCAGAGATGGGAGCTCACACATCTGTGCAGGCAAGAGCTGCAGAAACGATGTGGTCTCCCATCTCTAGACCCCTAAGGATGCTCAATCTAATCTTGCACAAATCTGTCTTTTCACATCTGACTGTCCTCCTGGCTCGACAGACACCAGAAAGGAAGTGGGAGGAGGGATGGAGAGATCTAAACAGTAACCTGGAGCTGTTAACTCAGACATTTTGGGTTTGTCATCAGCTGTGTGGGTGTCTAACCACACAACAGCTTCATCAGTGCTTCCCCTCACCAAATACCCTGCTTCTCACAGAAGTGGGTAGGGAGGAGGGGAAGATCAGTTTTGGATATGTATCATTGAAAAGGACATTTTCTGATTCCCTAAAGCCTTTGCAACCATGTCAGAGTTCCAGCCATTCCCAAGATATGGCATGCAGCCAACCCCCAGGTGTATCTGCACACCTCTCCTTCTACTTAAGTTCCTTTCCCCACTTCACCTAGGTAATGCCTTTCTCCCTCTAAATCCAGTCTAGCTGTCATCTATGAAGTAGCCAGTAATGTCCTCTCCTTTCTGACCCTCTTCCTAAGAGGGGGACTTTGACTGCCCTCTTTGCTATTAACTAGAAGCACCAACAAGGTGTCAGATGTGATGTACCATCATACTGCACCACCTTTGGTAACTGCTTCCCTAATGGTTCAGATGGTAAAGAAATTGCCTTCAATGTGGGAGACCTGGGCTCAATCGCTGGGTTGGGAAGATCCCTTGGAGAAGGGAAGGGCTACCCACTCCATATTCTCTGTTTCTTTTTTTTTTTTACTTATTTTTTTTTAATTGAAGGATAATTGCTTTACAGAATTTTGCTGTTTTCCGTCAAACCTCAGCATGTATCAGCCATAGGTATACATATATCCCGTCCCTTTTGAACCTCCCTCCCATCTCCCTCCCCATCCCACCCCTCTAGGTTGATACAGAGCCCCCATTTGAGTTTCCTGAGCCATACAGCGAATTCCCCTTGGACATCTATTTAACATATGGTGATGTGAGTTTCCCTGTTACTCTTTCTGTACATCTCACCCTCTCCTCCCCTCTCCCCATGTCCATAAGTCTATTCTCTATGCCTGTTTCTCCATTGCTGCCCTGTAAATAAATTCTTCAGTACCATTTTTCTAGATTCCATATATGTGTGTTAGAATATGATGTTTATCTTTCTCTTTCTGACTCACTTCACTCTGTATAATAGATTCTAGCTTCACCCGCCTCATCAGAACTGACGCAAATGTGTTCCTTTTTTATGGCTGAGTAATATTCCATTGTGTATATGTACCACTACTTCTTTATCTATTCATCTGTTGATGGACATCTAGGTTGCTTCCATGGTCTAGCTATTATAAATAGTGCTGCAATGAACGAGGGAATACATGTGTCTTTCAATTTCAGTTTCCTCAAAGTATATGCCTAGGAGTGGGATTGCTGGGTCATATGGTGATTTTATTCCTAGTTTTTTTTAAGGAATATCCATACTATCTTCCAGAGTGGCTGTATCAATTTACATTCCCACCAACAGTGCAAGAGTGCTCCCTTTTCTCCACACCTTCTCCAGCATTTATTGTTTGCAGACTTTTTGATAATGGCCATTCTGACTGGTGTGAGGTGATATCTCATTGTGCTTTTGATTTGCATTTCCTAGTAATGAGAAATGTTGAGCATCTTTTCATGTGTTTGTTAGCCATCTGTATGTCTTCTTTGGAGAAATGTCTGTTTAGGTCTTTTCCCCACTTTTTGATTGGGTTGTTTGTTTTTCTGGCATTGAGTTGTATGAGCTGCTTGTGTATTTTGGAAATTAATCCTTTGTCAGTTGTTTCATTTGCTATTATTTTCTCCTATTCTGAGGGTTGTCTTTTCACCTTGCTTATTGTTTCCTTTGATGTGCAAAAGCTTATAAGTTTAATCAGGTCCCACTTGTTTACTTTTGTTTTTATTCCCTTTACTCTAGGAGGTGGGTCATAGAGGATCTTGTTTTGATTTATGTTATCGAGTGTTCTGCCTATGTTTTCCTCTTAGAGTTTTATAGTTTCTGGTCTTACATTTAGGCCTTTAATCCATTTTGAGTTTATCTTTGTGTATGGTGTTAGGAAGTGTTCTAATTTTATTCTGTTACATGTAGCTGTCCAGTTTTCCCAGCACCATTTATTGGAGAGGCTGTATTTGTGCCCCATTGTATATCCTTGCCTCCTTTGTCAAAAATAAGGCACCCATAGGTGCATAGGTTTATTTTGGGGCTTTCTATCTTGTTCCAGTGGTCTGTATTTCTGTTTTTGTGCCAGTACAATACTCTCTTGATGACTGCAGCTTTGTATTATAATCTGAAGTCAGGAAGGTGGATTCCCCCAGCTCCATTTCTAAGACTGCTTTGGTTATTTTGGGTCTTTTGTGTTTCTATACATATGAATTGTGAAATTTTTTGTTCTAGTTCTGTGAAAAATGCCATTGGTAATTTGATAGAGATAGCATTGAATCTGTAGGCTGTATTTGGTAGTATAGTCATTTTCACAATTTTGATTCTTCCTACCCGGGAGCATGGAATCTCTCTCCATCTGTTTATGTCATCTTAGATTTCTTTCATCAGTGTCTTATAATTTTCTCTGCACAGTTCTTTTGTCTCCTTAGGTAAGTTTCTTCCTATATATTTAATTCTTTTAGTTACAATGGTGAATGGAATTGATTCTTTAGTTTTTCTGATTTTTTATTGTTATTGTCTAGAAATTCAAGTGATTTCTGTGTATTGGTTTTGTATCCTGCAACTTTGCTAAATTCACTGATTAGCTCTAGTAATTTTCTGATCCTATCTTCAGGATGTTCTATGTACAGTATCATACCATCTGCAAACAGTGAGAGATTTACTTCTTTTCTGATTTGGATTCCTTTTATTTATATTTCTTCTCTGATTGCTGTATCTTGGACTTCCAGAACTATGTTGAATAATAGTGTTGAGAGTGGACACCCTTGTCTTGTTCCTGATCTTAGGGGGAATGCTTTCAGTTTTTCACCATTGAGAATAATGTTTGCTGTCGGCTTATCATATATGGCCTTTACTATGCTTAGGCAGGTTCCATCTATGCCCATTTTTTTTTTTTGAAGAGTTTTAATCATAAATGTGTGCTGAATTTTGTCAAAGGCTTTTTCTGCATCTATTGAGATTATCATATCATGGCTTTTATCTTTCAGTTTGTTACTATGGTGTATCACATTGATTGAGTATATTGAAGAATCCTTGAATTCCTGGAATAAACCCAACTTGATCATGATGTATGAGCTTTTCGATCTGTTGCTGAATTCTGTTTGCTAAAATTTTGTTGAGGATTTTTACATCTATGTTCATCAGTGATATTGGCCTATAGTTTTCTTTTTTTGTGTTGTCTTCATCTGGTGTTGGTATCAGGGTGATGGTGGCCTCATAGAATGAGTTTGAAAGTGTTCCTTTCTCTGCATTTTTTGGAAAGAGTTTTAGAAGGATAGGCATTAGCTCTTCTCTAAATGTTTGATAGAATTCGCCTGTGAAGCCATCTGGTCCTGGGCTTTTGATTTTTGGGAGATTTTTGATCACAGCTTCAATTTCAGTGCTCGTAATTGGGTTGTTCATAATTTCTATTTTTTGTTGGTTCAGTCTTGGAAGATTGATCTTTTCTAAGAATCTGTCCATTTCTTCCAGGTTATCCATTTTATTGCCATATAGTTATTCATAATAGACTCTTATAATCCTTTGTATTTCTGCATTGTCTGTTGTAACTTCTCCTTTTTCATTTCTAATTTTGTTGATTTGATTTTTCTTTTTTTCTTGATAAGCCTGGCTAAATGTTTGTCAATTTTATCTTCTCAAAGAACCAGCTTTTAGTTTTATTAATCTTTACTATTATTTCTTTTCTTTTTTCCTTATTCCTCTGATCTTTGACGTCTTTCCTTTTACTAATTTTTTTTTGTTGTTCTTCTTTTTTCAGTTGTTTTAGGTGTAAAGTTAGGTTGTCTATTCAATGTTTTTCTTGTTTCTTGAGGTAGGATTGTATTGCTATGAATTTCCCTCTTAGAACTGCTTTTGCTGCATCCCATGGGTTTTGAGTTGTCGTGTCTTAATCATCATTTGTTTCTAGAAATTCTTTGATTTCCCTTTTGCTTTCCTCAGTCACCTGTTGGTTGTTTAGAAATGTGTTGTTTAATCTCCATGTGTTTGTGCTTTACACTTTTTTTTTCTTGTAATTGATACCTAGTCTCATAGCGTTGTGGTCAGAGAAGATGCTTGGTATGATTTCAAGTTTCTTAAATTTACTGAGGTTTGATTTGTGACCCAAGATGTGGTCTATCCTGGGAAATGTTCCATGTGCACTTGAGAAGAAGGTGTATTCTTCTGCATTTGGATGGAATGTCCTGAAGATATCAAGGAGATCTCTCATCTAATGTAGCATTTAAGACATGTTTTCCTTGTTAATTTTCTGTTTTGATGATCTGTCCATTAGTGTGAGTGGGGTGTTAAAGTCTCCTACTATTATTGTGTTACTGTCGCTTTCTCCTTTTATGTCTGTTAGTGTTTGTCTGATGTATTGAGGTGCTTCTATGTTGGGTGCATGGATATTTACAATTGTTATGTCTTCCTCTTGGACTGATCCCTTGATCATTATGTAGTGTCCTTCCTTGTCTCTTGTAATCTTCTTTATTTTAAGGTCTATTTTGTCTGATATGCGGATTGCTACTCCAGCTTTCTTTTGCTTCTTTTGCAAGGAATTTTTTTTTTCATCCTCTCACTTTCAGTCTATATGTCTATATAGGTCTTTATAGTCTTATATATGTTAGGTCTGAAGTGGACTTCTTGTAGACATCTTATACATGGGTCTTGTTTTTGTATCCATTCAGCCACCTGTGTCTTTTGTTTGGAGCATTTAACCCATTTACATTTAAAGTAATTATTGATATATATGTCCCTATTGCCATTTTCTTAGTTGTTTGGGGTTGATTTTGTAGATCTTTTTTCTTCTCTTGCATTTCTCGACTATATAAGTCCCTTTAACATTTGTTGTAAAGCAGGTTTGGTGGTACTGAATTCTCTTAACTTCTGTTTGTCTGTAAAGCTTTTTATTTCTCCATCAATTTTGAATGAGATCCTTGCTGGGTACAGTAATCTTAGATGTCGATTTTTCCCTTTCAGTACTTTAAATATATCCTGCCATTTCCTCCTGGCCTGCAGTTTCTGCTGAAAGATCAGCTGTCAAGCATATGGGGTTTCCCTTGTATGTTACTTGTTGCTTCTCCCTTGCTGCTGTTGATATTCTTCTTTGTGTTTAGTCTTTGTTAGTTTGAGTAGTATGTGTCTTGGCATGTTTCTCCTTGGGTTTATCCTGTATGGGACTCTCTGTACCTCTTGGACTTGACTATTTCCTTTTCCATGTTGGGGAAATTTTCAACTATAATCTTTTCAAAAATTTTCTCATACCCTTTCTTTTTCTTGTCTTCTTCCGGGACCCCTATAATTCAAATGTTGGTACATTGGATATTGTCCCAGAGATCTCTGAGACTATCCTCAGTTCTTTTCATTCTTTTTTACTTTATTCTGCTCTTCAGAACTTATTTCCACCATTTTATCTTCCAACTCACTGATTCGTTCTTCTGTTTCAGACATTCTGCTGTTGATTCCTTCTAGAGTATTTTTAATTTCCATAATTGTGTTGTTTGTCTCTATGTTTATCCTTTAATTCTAGGTCTTTGTTAATTGATTCTTGCATTTTCTCCATTTCGTTTTCAAGGTTTTTGATTATCTTTGCTATTATTATTCTGAATTCTTTTTCAGGTAGCTTGCCTATTTCCTCTTCATTTATTTGGACTTCTATGTTTCTAGTTTGTTCCCTCATTTACGTAGCATTTCTCTGCCTTTTCATTATTATTTTTTTTTTAACTTATTGTGTTTGAGGTCTCCTTTTCCCAGGCTTCAAGGCTGAATAATTTCTTCCTTTTGGTTTCTGTCCTCCTAAGTTTGGTCCAGTGGTTTGTGTAAGCTTTGTATAGGGTGAGATTTGTGCAGAGTTTTTGTTTGTCTGTGTGCTTGTTTTTCCTCTGATGGGCAAGGCTGAGTGAGGTGGTAATCCTGTCAGCAGATGATTTGGTTTGTATTTTTGTTTTGTTGTTTAGATGAGGGGTCGTGCACAGGGTGCTACTGGTGGTTGGTTGATGCTGGGTCTTGTATTCAAGTGGTTTCCTTTGTGTGAGTTCTCACTGTCTGATACTCCCTAGGGTTAGTTCTCTGGTATCTACGGTCCTGGAGTCAGTGCTCCCACTCCAAAGGCTCAGGGCTTGATCTCTGGTCTGGAATGAAGATTCTGCAAGTGGTTTGTCATGGCATTAAGTGAGATTAAAACAAATATCCAAAAACAAGAACCCAAAGATGAACCCCAGAGAAATGACAGTTACAAAATCAGGCAAATAATATTTAAAATAATGGAATATACACATATACATATATACCCATGAGCAAAGTCAAAACAGTCCAACAAAAATAAAGTAGAATAGATTGACCTGGCAAACAAAGGAAATAAAAAATTACATTTACCAGTTAAGAACAAAACTAAAGCATAAAGTGGAAAACAAAACTAAAGCAAGGTGCTAAGTGGGGAGCACAGCAATGAAACCAAAACTAACAAATATATTGAGAGGAAAAGAAAAGAAGACTAGATAGTTAAATAGAGATAGATGAATAAGATTTATGCACATTAAAGATTAACTGCAAGGGGAAAAGAATAGTAGGAAAGGCAAAGGAATAAATTTAGACAGATACAATAGGTTTAAAAGATTAAAAGTTAATTTATGAAAAAAAGAAAGAAGAAAGAAAAAAGGGGAAAAGAGGAAAACTCCCCAGAACTGCAAAAGCCCAATGTAGAGGCGGGGGTTTATGACAACAATAAAAAATGTGACTGAAGAAAAAAAAGAAAAAGCTCAAAAGCTTAGATTTCATAGTGCCAATAAAATTTAAAAAACTACAACAGAGGTGTAAAAAAAGAAAAGAAAAGAAAAAAAATCCAAAAGAATCTACAGAACAAGTGAAAACATAAGAATAATAAATGTTTTTCTTGAGTCTCTGCTGTCAGAGTCCTTTCCCTCGCTGGGGTCACAGTCCACCTCCCCTCCCTAGGATGCCCTCCAGCGCTGTGCTGGTCTCTGGACCTGCTCTGGGGGCAGCTCAGATTCCAGTCTGGTCCTACTCCTGTGTATTCTTGCCTCCAATGTCCACAGCTATCAGAACCAGTGTGTTTTCTTTTGTGGGAGCTCTCCATGACCTTTTATGTATTCCATAGACACAAGAGTCTGCCTAGTTGATTGTGTGCATTTAATCTGCAGCTTGTACCACTGGTGGGAGGTTTTGGGTCTTCTTCCTTAGCCACACTGCCCCTGGGTTTCAATTGTGGTTTTATTCCCACCTCTGCATGTGGGTCGTCCACTGGGGTTTGCTCCTGAGGCTGCCCTGGAGGACTTGGGTTTGCCCCTGTGAGGGCCAGGGGTGGAGGCGGTGCAGCTGCTTGGGTCTCAGGGGTTCTGACAGCACCAGGTACTCAGGGGAGTTGGTGGCTAGGGCGGCAGGAAATACACCGCTCCAGAAGGGTATGGCAACCAGTAATGGCCAATTCTCTCCAGTGTTCTTGCCTGGAGAACCCCCCTCCCTGCCCGAGAAGCCTGGCAGGCCACAGTCTACAGGGTCAGAGTTGGACACTACTGAAGCAACCCTGCACGCATAGACGCAAGAGTGTTTTTGCCTGTGGCAGCTCTGCCCCAGTGAGAGTTGAGCGTGAAGGTGGCGCAGCTGCTTGGCTTACGGGGACCCTGGCGGCGCCAAGTGTGCAGGGACACGGGCTGCCTCCCCCGCAGGAGTTATGGCCCTATCAGAGCCTTTTTTCGAGCCTCTTGTAGCTGGTGATCAGAAGGCCTCTTTGGCCAGTCTTTCTCCATAGCTCTGCCTTTTCAGGCACTCAGAGGGCTCCCTTGCCTGGGGTCCTTCTCTGTTGTTTGGAGCATCAGGCACATAAAGGGGCACCCTGGGTGGGGTCCGGGTCTGTAGTTCAGTGCATTAGGCATTTAATGGGCCAGCCTCTCTATTGTTCAGCTGCCAATGCTGGTGTGCGGAGAGAGAGGCTTATGGTGATGGCTCCACCCCCTATGTGTGACTCAGCAGCATCTCCTTTCTTCCTTGCCTGCCCGGCCTTGCTCCACAGGCATTTCCCACCACATTCTCCTCCCTCACATCTCCTTGATCCATCTTCCCGCAGTCAACAGCAGCCCTCGCCCTGGGATTGCTCCACAATCCCTAAACTGCAGCTCCCAGCCTCTGCACCTTCCAGAGGATCTATGTCCCTGTCTGGGGTATGTATGGCTGCGGCAAGGACTGTCTGATTCTCATTCCATTTAGGCTGCCACAGATCAGCTGTTTCAGTCTCAGCCTTAAATGTTTCTCCTCTGACTCAGACAATTGCCCCGATGTGGGGATCGGACTCCTGCTTCAGTTCCCCCACCCGCCAAGGGCAGGTCCAGTCCTACTAACACTCCTGTTTTTCCCCCTAGTTCCTCCATCTTACCAAGCTTTGCCTGGCTCTATATGTTCTTTGCCGCTGGTCAGGTACTCCTGTCCGCTCTCAGCTGGGGGTTCTGCATGCACTTCTGTGTCTGAAGGTGTATTCCTGGTGTATCCGAGGAGAGAGATGTACTCCACGTCCACCTACTCCTCTACCATCTTGTTCTCCCCTCACCCATACCTTCATATTCTTGCCTGGATAACTCCATGGGCAGAGGAGCCTGGTGGGCTGCAGTCCATGAGGTCACAAAAAACTGGACCTGACTGAGCAACTAACACGTTCACTCCCTTTCTAAGCAGGATTTCTGGGAAGCAGGGCATCCCTTCCCCTCTCTCTCCCTGGTGCCTAGCACAGCTGCATTCTATCCATTTGTTCAGAGGACATTTCCCCAGGCAGCCAGTGGGCCACGCCTCTCCTTGTCAGGGCTCCTCGCGTCCCATCAGACTGAGGGTGACAAGAGCTCCACTGTGACTGCCGCAGTGTAGCAGGTCACCCTCGCCTGGCAAAGAGCCCCTCCACAAATCAGCCTTCCTCCTGATGGGAGTTCTCCTAGTGGGAGCCATCTGTTTCGGTTGGGATCTTGACTGATATTTATAACTTTATAAAATATGTTTATAAGTACAGTTTATATAATGTTGTTATAAATATGTTTCTTGGGTTTCATAGCTTAATATTTTATTACTACACTAGTACAATTTTTCTTCTGAAAAGTGATGGATTGTGGTAAAGAATCTACCTGCCAATGCAGAAGACACAAGAAAGACAGGTTCGATCCCTGGGTCAGGAAGATTCCCTGGAGTAAAAAATGGCTGCCCAGTCCGGTATTCTTGCCTGGAGAATTCCATGGATAGAGGAGCTTGGCGGGCTACAGTCCATGGGGTCAGAAAGAGTCGGACATGACTGAGCATGTGCACACATGCGTGTGCGCGCAAACACACACACACACACACACACACACACACACACACACACACACACACCCCCTGCAGGGCCTGTGATCATACATTGGCATCTTGGAGAAAGCAGAGGATGAGAAGCCACTTGGCCTTTAAGGGGGATGCTAACCCCTGCCCCGGGCACAGGCAGCCCTGCTTCTGGACTGGTGAGCAGTTTGGACTGGAACCTACTAAGCAAAGGCAGAGCCACATGCAGTCTCTGGTTGGACAGAGGACTGGGCACCCACTGTCATGCTGATTGAACACCCGCACCCTCACCCAGGTTCTCTGTGGCAAGGTTGCTGAGCCCCGGCCCAGGCCCTGGGCCATGCGAGGGAGAGAAGGAGGTCTGCTCGGTCTCAGCCACGGACTGTGCAGCCTGCAGGCAGTTTGCTTCCCCCTGAGGTCTCATCCGTGGGAGACCCACAGCCATCTGAACGGTGCTGACATCCTTGTTAAATATTTAAACTTCATTTGCTGGAGCAGCAGGGAAGATGCAATTAGATTTTACGGGAAAAGATGCTTCTGAGAGCTAGTTCGTTCTGTGTCAGGGGACCCTGAACTTTCCCTTCTACAGGGCAGCATCCTCTGGGAGGCTTTGATTCCTCTCAGGCTAGGGTAACAGTTCGCTTGGGATGGGAGACTGGCTGAAGGAGAGGCTGTGAGCCCTGATGGGGATGGGAAAGGGTTAAAGAAGGGGAGGACCACATGCTAGAGAGGATGGGAAGAGAAAGTGTTGCACATGCAGGACAGAGGATGAGATGTGTAGGAAAATAGGTGCTCGCATTTGGGCTGAATAACAGTAGATACTTATCAGTGTTTTAAAATTCATAAAACACTTTCATATTCATTCTTATTGACTCCTCAACAGAACTGTAAGGTCAGATTACCAGTTGTAAATCAAATGAGCATAGAGTTTGGGGAAAATTTCCCCAGAGTCTCAAAGCTGCTCCTCCAATTCCAGTCTGATGACACCTCTCTCTGGGCCATGATTTCAGACCCTCAGTCTCACAGGGTCCAACTCTGTCACATTCTCCATCCACTGCTGTCATGTTCTGCCCAGAAGTTCCTCTCACTCCTGACGCTTGCAGGCAAAGCTGGAAGCATGGGCACCAAGCAGTTGATGTCCAAAGGGGCATCAATGGAAGAAGGAAACAAGAGGGAGCTATGACACATGTGAAGACAGAGACTGGAGTGAAGTAGCCACAAGCCAAGGCATGCCTGGAGTCACCAGGGCTCCTTGACTAATGAAAGAAGGGAGCCAGGAAATAAATGCTCTTTAATTTTGCTCCTGGGATGGATGATTCTGGGGATCCTGACATAGTTTCCTAGAGCCTCAGGAAAGCACACCTTCATCGCCCACATCTGTGACCAGTTTGATGAATTAACACATGCTTACCTTGGGATCCCTTCTTCTCCTATTGCATGTAATCTGTTTCCTCACTCAGCTTCTTGGACTCACCTCTCCAACTAGGCTTCCATTTGTGTCTCTCAAGTTAAGACCATCATAATTCCTTCTTCCACCGGTGCAGGTGGTAGGGGTGGGAGCAGGACTGATATAGATGGTTTGTTAATTACTACCTACATTTTTTTGTTTTCTTTCCTGAGGCTGCTGTAACAAGTTACTACAAACTTGGTGGCCTAAAAGAACAAATTTATTCTCATTAGTTCTGCAGGCCAGAAGTTCAAAATCAAGGTGCCGACTGGGCCACACTACCTCTGAAGCTATATAGGGGACCCAGTATAGGAGACCTGGGTTTGATCCCCAGGTTGGAAAGATCCCCTGAGAAGAGAATGGCTATCCACTCCAGTATTCTTGCCCGGAGAACCCCATGGACAGAGGAGCCTGGTGGGCTATAGTCCATAGGGTCAGAAAGAGTCAGACATGACTGAGAGACTGTTTCATTTTCAAATAAGTTTACATTCTCAGGTTCTGTGGGTTGGGATTTTGACATATTTGGGGGGCATTATTCACCCTATTATACAATGCCTTTGCAGAGAATGTGGGGATATATAGGCACCTTGAACTGAGAATCTCAGGATCTGAAAACCTAGAACAGAAGTCAGGCAAAGAGAAGGCGCAATCATAGAAAAAGAGCTGGAGGGAGACGAGCCTCATGGTACAGTGTGAACTAGTGGCCAAAATGCACGGCTGAGAAGCTAAATGTGACCAGTGTGTGGGTACCTCTCTTGGCACCTAGGCAGGTTATATAAGTAGAAGCCAGGCCCCAACAAGCTGACCCTTAAATTTCAAAGTTAACTAGATCTCATCTAGGTAACTTTACACCTTCGTGGAAGATGGAATGCGCAGGTCCAGGAGTGTAGCCGATTAGATCTGATAATTCAAAATTAACTAGATCTCAATTAGCTAGATCTCAAAATCCATGCTCGAAAGGAAGTACAAAGGCATTCCTTTCTGGACTAAATGGTGGCCGTGTATTAATGAGTTGGAAATACAAGGTTTCCGGGTTTGGTCCAGAGAAGAGTACAAGATTGAGAGGCTGGATGAAAGGAAAAGAAATGAATGAATCAATAGGCTCTAAGTACTGGCTGTCTAGACACTAGGCACTCAGATATCTGAGTCTAAATAAAAATGCTCAACAACTAGGTGTTTTGAAAGTAATGAACACAGATTATAGGCACATCTGCTATGTACTCTATAGAACTTGGAAAAGCATAAATGTTGCTTATAGTAAAATCAACCTGAAAAAGTCACTATTATATTTAATGCTTGCAAAGAGGTTGCACTGTTTTTTAATTACATCTTGTATTTTCACATGTCAAAGTACATCAGCATTTTTCCATGGTGGTAGAACATTCTATTGTATAGAGCTACCATAATTTAATCGCATTGCCAAGTATTTAAATGGTAATTTTGTGTATTTTTTTTCCTATTATAAGCACTACAATGACTGATTTTAAATACTTGTCTAATGACATTAATTTTCAAGAGTAGAATTTGCTAGGTTAAAAGGGTATGTGTATTTTTTCCCTTTCAAGCCTAATTTTCTTTTGTCAGATGAGGTCTGAAGTGTACAATCCAATGAATTCTGACAAAAGTGTACACCTACTCAAGGTATAAATCATTTGACTCACCTAAGAAAGTTCCCTCACATGCTCTTTTAGTAGTCAACCCCTAACCCTACCTTTCATAGGCAAATGCTATTCTGATTTCTTTCCTATTAGCTTTGCCTCTCCTTGAACTTCTTAAATATGGAATCATATGGTTTCTCTTTTGTGTCTGACTTCTTTCAATGAACCTATTTTTCAGATTCACCCATACTGTCCTGTGCACCCACAGATCATTCTTTTTTACTTTTATATTTATGCATTTATTGTAATTTTTATTTCACTGTAGCAAAAATGCTGTAATTTGTCTTCTGCTGATTTAATATTATTGTTACTTTTAAGAAGATTTATGTATTTACTTAGAGCTGCACTGGGTCTTTGTTGCTGCTCGTGAGCATTCTCTAGTTGCAAAGAGCGGGGGCTACTCCTGGGCTTCTCATTGCAGCGGTTTCTGTTGGTGTGGAGCGTGGGCTCAGTAGTTATTGCATATGGGCCTAGTTGTCCCACAGCACGTGGGATCTTCCTGGACCAGGGATTGAACATGTGTCCCCTGCACTGGCAGGTGGGATTCGAAACCACTGAATCAGCAGGGAAGCCCCATATTGTTGTTATTTTTATTGTACTGTATGGCAATACAGTCAATTCTCCATATATGTGGGTTTTGTATCCACAGAGTTCGGGGGAGGCAATAGCACCCCACTCCAGTACTCTTGCCTGGAAAATCCCATGGACGGTGGGCTGCAGTCCATGGGTCGCAAACAGTCAGACACGACTGAGCGACTTCACTCTCACTTTTCACTTTCACGCACTGGAGAAGGAAATGGCAACCCACTCCAGTGTTCTTGCCTGGAGAATCCCTGGGACGGGGGAGCCTCGTGGGCTGCCGTCTATGGTGTCGCATCGAGTTGGACACGACTGAAGCGACTTAGCAGCAGCAGCAGCATCCACAGAGTTAACCAACTTTGGATTGAAAAATTTTGGAAGAAACCAATTCCCCAAAGTCCTAAAAAGCAAAACTTGAATTTGTGGTGTTCTGGCAACTATTTACACAGCTTTTACACTGTATTTGCAACGATTCACATAGCATTTATGTTGCATTAGTTATTAAAGGTAATCTAGAGATGATTTAAAGTGAAGGGTGTGTGTGTGTGTGCTCAGTCATGTCCGACTCTTTGCTACCCCATGGACTGTCCCCCGCCAGGCTCCTTTGTCCACCGGAATTTTGAAGCAAGAATACGGGAGTGGGTTGCCATTTCCTTCTCCAGGGGATCTTCCCGACCCAGAGATTGAACCCACATCTCCTAGATTCTTTACCACTGGGTCAACTGGGAAGCCGGAGAGCATGCATAGGTTATGTGTAAATACCACACCATTTTATGGAAGGATTTTGAGCATCCACAGATGTTGGTATCCATGGGGCTCGTGGGACCAATCTCCCCACAGAGACCAAGGAATGACTGTACCACAGTCCCATAATTCTGATTTACAGAGAGGGTACAGGAAAATGGTTAAATCCTAGAATGCCAGGGTCTAAAATATCCCCACATCTTTGCCCCTGAAAATAAGCTAGAGACGATCTAATGTCCAGGGGGTTGGGGAGTTTCTTGGTACAATTCTGTAGGTTCTCTGAGAGGCTCTGGAAGCTTTAGGTTAATCATCACTCATTTACAACTTCCTTCTGAGCAAGACAGGGAGTGGAAGAGAGGCTTGGAAAGATGTAAGAGTTGGGCTTTTGGATAATAGCGTTTCTCCCTGCCTGGTAATTTAACAACTCCAATACTCCCAGGGGCAGTAACTCTGGAGGAGGTCGGTTAATTACTGCCAGACTGCAGAATAAAATTTCCCCAAGACCCCCCGTTTTCTGAGCTGCACTTCATACCAATTAAAAGTTTAATCCACTGGGATGCTTTCCTGGCAAATTAACATCGTGGACTTTGATGAACTGATGCTTTTAATAGACTATGGTATTTTGGTGGACTTAAGTCACAGCTGTTGCTCCTCTCCCCAATGAGGTCAGCAAGGCTAGGTCTGGGGGATTTTGGGTCATTGGCACCAGGTGGACCAGAGCGGTGAGGGTGAAGGAGAGTGAAGTTTGGTTAGGAACAGTCCTTTCATTGGGCTCATTCATTTTTGACCAATCTATTTATGATCAGAAGCAGCTGACAGGAATTCAATTATTCTGTAGAAGTTCATTCAATCATTGGAGTTCTTATAATGCCAGACACTGGGGACAGGAAGATAAATATGACTGTTTCTATCTCCAGGAGCTAACAGTTCAGAGGGAAAAAGACCTCAAACACCCTCCTGCCCCCATATACATATGTTCACACCCCAAATCATGCCCCATTGCCTGATTTCACAGTTATGCCTATGAACCAAAGCTTTATATCTAGAATGTTTTGGTTAAAAACCTACTACAATGGACACATTCTAAGTGTTATTCTGTTTTTCTCCTGTGAATTTTAACAAGTACTGTGGTGTCCTTTGTTGGCACAGTGTCTCTGCTTTTTAATATACTATCTAGGTTGGTCATAACTTTCCTTCGAGGAGTAAGCGTCTTTTAATTTCATGGCTGCAATCACCATCTGCAGTGATTTTGGAGCCCAGAAAAATAAAGTCTGACTCTGTTTCCCCATATATTTCCCATGAAGTGATTGGATGAGATGCCATGATCTTAGTTTTCTGAATGTTGAGCTTTAAGCCAAATTTTTCACTCTCCTTTTTCACTTTCATCAAGAGGCTTTTTTAGTTACTCTTCACTTTCTGCCATAAGGATGGTGTCATCTGCATATCTGAGGTTATTGATATTTCTCCCAGCAATCTTGATTCCAGCTTGTGCATCTTCCAGCCCAGCATTTCTCATGATGTACTCTGCATAGAAGTTAAATAAGCAGGGTGACAATATACAGCCTTGACGTACTCCTTTTCCTATCTGGAACCAGTCTGTTGTTCCATGTCCAGTTCTAACTGTTGCTTCCTGACCTGCATAAAGGTTTCTCAAGAGGCAGGTCAGGTGGTCTGGTATGCCCATCTCTTTCAGAATTTTCCAGTTTATTGTGATCCACACAGTCAAAGGCTTTGGCATAGTCAATAAAGCAGAAATAGATGTTTTTCTGGAACTATCTTACTTTTTTGATGATCCAGTGGATGTTGGCAATTTGATCTCTGGTTCCTCTGCCTTTTCTAAAACCAGCTTGAACATCTGGAAGTTCACGGTTCACATATTACTGAAGCCTGGCTTGGAGAATTTTGAGCATTACTTTACTAGCGTGTGAGATGAGTGCAATTGTACAGTAGTTTGAGCATTCTTTGGGATTGACTTTCTTTGGGATTGGAATGAAAACTGACCTTTTCCAGTCCTGTGGCCACTGCTGAGTTTTCCAAATTTGCTGGCATGTTGAATGCAGCATTTTCACAGCATCATCTTTCAGTATTTGAAATAGCTCAACTGGAATTCCATCACCTCCACTAGCTTTGTTTGTAATGCTTTCTAAGGCCCACTTGACTTCACATTCCAGGATGTCTAGCTCTAGGTGAGTGATCACACCATCGTGATTATCTGGGTTGTGAAGATCTTTTTTGTACAGTTCTTCTGTGTATTATTGCCACCTCTTCTTAATATCTTCTGCTTCTGGTAGGTCCATACCATTTCTGTCCTTTATCGAACCCATCTTTGCATGAAATGTTCCACTGGTATCTCTAATTTTCTTGAAGTGATCTCTATTCTTTCCTATTCTGTTGTTTTCCTCTATTTCTTTGCATCGATTGCTGAGGAGGGCTTTCTTAACTTCCCTTGCTATTCTTTGGAACTCTGCATTCAAATGGGAATATCTTTCCTTTTCTCCTTTGCTTTTCACTTCTCTTTTTTCACAGCTATTTGTAAGGCCTCCTCAGACACCATTTTGCAAAAATTGATGCTTTTGAACTGTGGTGTTGGAGAAGACTCTTGAGAGTCCTTTGGATTGCAAGGAGATCTAACCAGTCTATCCTAAAGGAAATCAGTCCTGGGTGTTCATTGGAAGGACTGACGCTGAAGCTAAAACTCCAATACTGTGGCCACCTCATGCGAAGAGCTGACTCATTAGAAAAGACCCTGATGCTGGGAGGGATTGGGGGCAGGAAGAGAAGGGGATGACAGAGGATCAGATGGCTGGATGGCATCACTGACTTGATGGACATGAGTTTGAGTAAATTCTGGGAGTTGGTGATGGACAGGGAGGCCTGGTGTGCTGCGATTCATGGGGTCGCAAAGAGTTGGACACGACTGAGTGACTGAACTGATGGCGTACCTAGCTTCCCTCATGGCTCAATGGTAAAGAATCCGCCTACCAAAGCAGGAGACTTCAGTTCAATCCCTGGGTAGGGAAGACCCCTTTGAGATGGAAAGTGCAGCCCACTCCAGTATTCTTCCCACAAAAATCCTATGGACAGAGGAACCTGGAAGGCTACAGTCCATGGGATCACAAAAAGAATTTGACACGACTTGGCAACTAAACAACAACAATGGTATACCTGCTCTTACCAGCACTGGGGGGTAGAGAATATAGAAGCAAGGGGAACTCTGCTCAAGAGTCACTATCCTTTTAGTCTGGAGGATGGCCTCTTAAAATCTAGAATATTGGATTGCCTTAACTTCATATGGGCCCCCATCTCCAAGTTATTTCTGGACCCCTCTAAGTACAATCAGAAACCAGGAGATTGGGTGGATAATTAGATTGGAATAGCTCATAGAATTCCAGTTGTCAGATGTTTTATCATTTTAATAGCAGTGTCTATTTTCCAAATAAAAAATCAGACTCGGGTCTAAAGTCATATGTTTCCTGCTCCTACAACTTCATCCCATTCCTTCCCATCTTAAGGCTGGTGCAGGGACTTCCCTGGTGGTCCAGTGGTTAAGACTTCATGCTTCTACTTCAGGGGCCGTGGGTTTGACCCCTGGTCAAGAAGCTAAGATCCCTCATGCTACATAGCACAGCCAAAATAGAAAAAGACTGTGTAATGAAATGGAGCCATGGACACTACCTACCTCACTGATAATAATGTTGTGGTGGGGATCTCTACCCAGTTGTCCTTCATTGAGGAACTGTTGAGGTTCTTAGTAAGTCCTTTGAGGGGTCCACTCAGCTCAGGGATCTAAGTCAATTATCTAAGACCACCTTGGGAAAGTCTCACTCTTGCCAACAGAAAAATCAAGGGTGTGTGAGTGCCCTGCACTTCCTCAAGCTAAGCTCTCCACCTTTTCTGTAGCAGGTGGCCACATGGACACATCAGTCAGGCTGGATCCAAAAAGTGTGGAACAAATGACCATAAGTACCCTTCATTCCCAAATCCTCACCATGGGTATAGATCTGTCATAAGGGAGTTTTTGCCTTAAAATGTCTTGTACAAATGTTTAAATGCATGGTAAATATTCCTGCTTTCCCTATCCCCACTTGAATTCATGCAGAACTTTATTTAAAACAACACCTTCCCCCTATTTCTTCAATCCTTCTTTTCATGGCTAATTGCTACCCATTCTTTAAGTCTTCAGAGAAGGCAGTGGCAACCCACTCCAGTACTCTTGCCTGGAAAATCCCATGGATGGAGGAGCCTGGTAGGCTGCAATCCATGGAGTCTCGATGAGTCCGACACGACTGAGCGACTTCACTTTCACTTTTCACTTTCATGCATTGGAGAAGGACATGGCAACCCACTCCAATGTTCTTGCCTGGAGAATCCTAGGGAGGGGGGAGGCTGGTGGGCTGCCATCTATGGGGTCTTACAGAGTCAGACACGACTGAAGCGACTTAGCAGCAGCAGCAGCAGCAGCTTTGTCTTAAGTCTTCCGGACTTCTGGGAAGACTAATACCTCCATAGCAAGACAGCACAGCAAATAGTACCACTGCTCACTGATTTCATTAAGAGCACTGTACTCCCCCATGTGTGTCCATGTGACATGATTTGGTCAATGAAACATGTTGTGTCACTTTTGGGTAGAAGCATTTAAGTCCCCATGGCTGATATACCATCTCTCTGGTTCCCCTGCAACCTCAGTTAATAGTGGAAGCAGGTGTTGATGTCGAAGCTCAGAGTCATACGAGAGAGAGCTACTCTGGATGGTCCCACCAGAGTGGATTTTAACATGAGTGAAAAATGAACTTCTGTCGTTTAGAGACCCTAAGATTTCAGAGATGTTTGTTACTACAGCATAACATAGCATATCCTGCCTACTATGTGGTGTGTATGTACTCAGTCGCTGAGTTGTGTCCCACTCTTTGTGATCGCATGGACCTCAGCCCACAGGCTCCTCTGTCCATGGAATTTTCCAGGCAAGAATACTGGAGTGGGGTGCTATTTCCTACCCCAATGGGATCATCCTGACACAGGGATTGAAACTATGTCTCCTGCTTTGGCAGGCGGATTCTTTACCAGTGCACCACCTAGGAAGCCTCTGTTACGTAGTATCAGACTCCAAATATTCTAAGCAGGTATTAACAACTCATTGTCTTACTTCCTGTGGCTGCCACTTTGAGTTGCCCGTTCATGTTTTTATTTCCCAAAGCACCGCAAGCCTGCTGTATCTGTTACACATTGTGAAAGCTCAGTCACTTAATACATTAACATTTTAACTGGTGCTCACATCAAATACAGTATAGATTGGGACAGCACTCTTAGAGCTGTACCATCTCAAATACCTGGTCTTCAGCATGACTGTGGCTGGAGAAGAGAACGAAGAGGAAAAAGCATCAGATGTTTATATCAGTATATGTTAGATCCATTCATTCCATTGGCCAGAAATTGTCCCAACCTAATCGCAAGGGAGGTTGAGAATATGAGGAGCACATGGACTGTTTGGTAGAAGCCCACTGTCTCTCGTTCACCCACTATCTGTCCTGGTAGAATCCCATGGTCTCTAGTTCAGCCACTATCCACCCTGGTGGAAGTCCGCTGGTTCACCCATTATCCATCCTTTGCTGAAAAGTTGGGGGTTTGGGATGAGGGATTATACCCCTGCAAAGCTGGAAGCAAAATGTTAAAATCCTTCTTGAAATCCTCAGCTAGCCCCATTCCAGGAATTTCTTCGTGTTCCCTTGGAACCCATCTGCTAACATCTCCTGTAAATATCCTCTCCTTCCCAATGAAGTTCATTGGATACTCACTCTTCATCCCACATGGTATTTATTTTGCTTTCTCAAAGTCTTTGCAAAGAAGGGAGGTACCGATTCTCTTGCCTATATTGAACCATCTGTCACAGTCTCCACTCAAAGCAGAACAAGACTCTGTGGGGCCCTCTGGGGCACTGAAGCCCTCTGTGTCCCTCATTTCTTGTTCCTAGGAAAAATGCTGTCAGACTCCTAGACCTTCCTTGAGGTCCAAATGGTAGATCCACCCTTTGGATTGGTTACTAATTAGGAGAGTGAGTGAAGACAGACAATAGTGCAGGATGGGGCTGATCTTGTTCCTCCTTGGGGGGTGTGAGTAACAATTTGATACACGCTTGAGTTCTACAGGAATTTAGGCCCCACCCAGGAGGAGTCAGGTTTAGCACAATCCCAGACTGGTTGAAGGCAGAAGGTTTATGATTACGATTCCTGGAACACTCCCCTGTTACCAATCAGTCAGAGGAGGGTTATACACCCTGCCGTCCTATAAACACTTCTTCCCTGAAACCCATCAGGTCTTTTGAGGATGAGTCACTGGTTCTCCTCATTTACTGGACCTGCAGCAAACTGTTCTCTGATCCAAATGCCAATGTTTCAGTTTGCTTGGCCTCCCGTGCATCGGGCATATGAACTTGGGTTCGACAACACTCTCTTAGATTAATAAATCACAGAGCATTTAAAATTGATTTTTCCAAAGTTGAATTAGATCAACTTCTCCAACAAAATCCTCTCTTCCTAGTTGTTTCTAAAACAAAGGGAATTGATAGAGTCTGGCTTTTCCTTTAGAGCAGGTGTTAATAAACTCTGTCTGTCAGTCTCAATGCAGTCTCAAACTACTCATCTGTTTTTGTATTTTTATTAGAACATGGTCACAGCCATTCTTCTATGTATTGCTATGGCTGCATTTGGGCCATGGTGTTATGATGAATATTTGAGACACAGACCAACTATCTGGCCTTTTAAGAGAAAATTTGTTGACCTTTAGAATAAACTCAAGGGACTGTTTTCTTTGTATACACCTGACTTCTTTTTGAAAGTCTCTAAACCCCCACCCTGTGTAGCCCTCCTGCAAACTCCCTTTTCACTGCCTTTCATGTTTATTGTGACTTGGACCAGGCGGCTTCCATCTGCTTCATGGCTTCATCTCCAGGCCTTGCTCATGAAAGGCACTCAAGACATTTGTTGAATGCCTGAGCTTTTTAACACTATCTCATCAAGGTCTGGCCTGCGAAAGTAGTTGCTTTCCCTTAATTTTTTTTCATGGAAATAGAGGCACTGTGGGAACCACTGGTAATGAAGACTGCTTAGAAGGATGCTTTCAGATGGGAATGGGTTACCAGCGAACTGAACACAGTTCCCTGCAGCCCAAGGACAGCAGCCAGAATGCCCCGGCCAGGGACCTTCAGCGGCCACAGTACAATGATCATTTTCTGTGAATTCCTTGATGTGTAAAAGGGATGGAAAGACTTGACTTAGAACTGAACACAGGAGCCAGGGACATGCCAACACCCCAATCTAACTAGGGTAGCCTGGTGACCCCAGAGCCATTCTGAGTTGAAAGCTCCTCTTTCACAAATGAGGGAGGTCTGGACTGATAAGAACCAGAAGAACTGGACCCCTATGGATGGGAAGGTTGAGAAAGGAGGATAACCTGGAAGATGAAAGAGACCTGTCCCCTTTTGCAAACTTGGCTGCCATCTTCACCTCCAAACAAAGTATAAAGACCAAACAGGTCATTCAGGTTTTCCTGTGATGTCTTATGGAAAAACCTAAATGAACTTTTTGGCCAACCCAGTAGTTCATTGAGCCAGGCCCTTCCCTGAGCTCTACCTAAGCCTTCACATGTCAGGGCTGTAATTATTTCTCTCCTTCACAGGCCTTGACATTCACAGAGCCCCGCTTTCTGAGCTCGCCTCCAACAGCCCAGACAGCCCCCTGGAGTTTCTTTACTTGTTCAAACATGCATTTTCTGAACACAAAAGTGTATCACATTTAATTAAAACATATTGCATGTCACCAGGGAATAAGGATGAAAAAGACAGTCCTTCCTAGAGGAAGCTTACAGTTTTACATAGAAATTTGCAAACTGGTCCAGCCCCCTGGGGCTGGATGATTTGCTCACCCCTGGATAAACTCTGCAGAGCTTCACTATAACCCCCATCAAAAGGACCACAGGAGGGAATGGATGCTAAATATTTGCTATGTGACCCTGGTCATCTATACCTGGTCCATACACCTTTCTCTGGGGTCAAGTGGTAAAAGTCTTTGTCATTCTTCACAATTTACTCACGTCCTGAGAGGTATACCCTTAGCAAAGCTGATCTTTCTCCTCCTCCTCTCCCCACAACAAGACTTACTCTGAAATTTAAATTGGGGAGGAATTTTTGAAAAGAACATCCCCAAACAAACAAAACAAACAAAAACAGACTTCCCTGGTGGCCAGTGGTTAAGAATCTGCCTGCTAATGCAGGGGATGTCGGTTCAGTCCCTGGTATGGGAAGATCCCACAAGCCTGGGGACAAGTAAGCCTGAACACTACAACTATTGAGCCCACGCTCTAGAGCATCCTGTGCTTCGCAAGAAGAGAAACCATTGCAATGAGAAGCCTGCACGTGGCAAAAGGTAGCCCCCACTTGTCACGACTGGAGAAAACCCACACACAAGGAAGAGCCAGCAGAGCCAAAAATAAATTAACAGAAGTCACGGGAGCCCGGTTATGCAGGTGGGGAAATTGGAGGACTTGCAGGATCCCAAGCGTGCAGAACCGAGTGCGCTCTCAGCAACCTCCCTGGGTTCCTCCTTCTTTTGCCCCCTTCCTCTCCATGATGCCACCTTGTATTAGAAGTCTCCTAGATGCCACGCACAGAAGGTAGAGGGGGCAGTTCTCAGTACCTGTGGAAGCAGGAAACCAAGGAACTGATTGATGTTTCTGGTGCCTTTGGATATAACTTGATACGCTGGTAGCCAATTATTTACAAATGATGTTTACTTGTAAGGGACTGGACACTTTCAAATGGACAGTCCAGAGTTTTCCTCGTACAGATCAGTTGCTTCTCCTCTGCTCCTTCATCACTCCATCATTAAACCCTACATCAGCTTTATGCAGAAGGGGAGACGGAGCTCACAGAACAGGCCTGTCACACGCCCTAGACTACCACATTCTCCTCCTCAAAAAGTGAAATTCTTAATATCCCTGGTACACTGCATCCATGGATGGGAATGGGAGGGAAGTAGAGAGAATCCATCATCACTTTGAAACCCCAACCCCAGTGCCCTGAGGCCTCCTAGGATCTTCTGCCTGAACTCCCACCTCACCTTCACCCAGAAGAAATTGACTTTGTTACAGCCTGAGTTTTACTTCTCTTCAGATGGGGCAGCCAGCATGCTTTCTAGGATTTGTACCAAGAGGATTAATTACTTTGTCAACAGTGATGACAACAATAAGCAGAATCACTATTAATGTTAGAGGATGGAGGCTCAAGAAGTGGATGCCTTTTGTATGAAAAGATCAGTAGAATTAAAGTATTTTGATAAGAACTTCCATGCCCTTTTTCCATGTAGCTGCCTCAGTCTCCCACAACTCTCCCCAACTGTCTGTGACCTCCCTTTGGCGAAACTATGCGTTTACAGTTAGGCATAAATTTGCTAATTCTTCAGTCCACAAGAAAAAGAAGCCCCCTCTAGCCAACCCCCCCAATTTTGTGGGCATGGGGAGAGGCAGTAGTACTGTCTGGACACTAGAAGAAAAGTTCTCCTGAGGGATGCAGTGGCAGACATCCACACAGCAGGTCCCTGCAAAGGGCCTATACAAGTCACAGATGCTAAAGATTCACCTTAAATACCTAGAAGAATCCTTATACCTTTCTGGGACTGGTTAATGGGCATTTTTCAGGGGAATTCATCGTAATTGCATCTGTCCTACCATCTTGTTGCAGCTTCTTCTTTGTCTTTGGACATGGGATATCTTTTTTTTGGTGGGTTCCAGTGTTGTCCTATTGATGGATGTTCAACACCTAGTCACAATTTTGGTCTTCAGAGGGATTCATATCGGAAAACTCTTGAGGCATTCTGAGTAGTCTGATTAGCCTTAGTCAGTTGGGATTTTCGGATATGGTAGTCTTATTTTATCAATGAAAATTGGGCAAGACAATTCTACTTTCAAACCAAAGTCACACAACAACTAAGTGGCAAGATCAGATGCTGGAATCAGTGGTCTGAGCTGAGTCTAAGACTTTAGGATACCCCAAGTTGAAGTGCCCAGTGTCTTGGTTGGATCCTGTCCAGGAAATAAGATCCTACACGCTGACGGGCAACTGAGCCCATGCGCCATAACTACTGAAGCCTGTGTTCCACAACCAGAGAAGTCACCGCAATGAGAAGCCTGCATACCACAACTAGAGTAGCCCTCACTCAGCAACAAAGGCCCAGAGTAGGCGAAACCTAAAGAGATGAGGGGCCATTATTTGGGAGGTGAGCCCAGGAAAACTCTGGTAAGGGGTGGGGGGGAGAAGTGAGACAAAGAAGGGAAGGCAGGCAGTGAACGACGATGCTGCCACCTCAGCACCAGTCCAGGGCGTTCAGAGAGCTCAGGAGTCTCAGGCAGCCGGGGTGTTCACCCGTCAGCTCGTTTGTCAGTCACCAGCTGAGGGCTGCTCCCTGTGGTGCTAAATTCCTGCCCCTTCAAGCTGCCATGTGCCAGATGTCAACAGCCAGAGAAAGCCCTCAGATGAAGAACCACAGGTGCAGTTGGAGCCGAACTTGAGTCCCCTGCAGTGTGAAAGCCAGGCGATGTGGGCAGGCCACCAACACCATCTGACCTAAATGGGCTGTCACACATGGCAGCTTCCGTAGCATCTGTGTAGAGGGCACTGTCGCGTGTATTTAAGAACCAGGCTGCAGAGCCTTGGAACCCCTAGCCAGGTGACATCTTGGGACTCAGAGCCTGGCGCTAGCTCCTGTGGGAATAGGCTCAGCTCAGTTAAGGGGCCTCTGGGGGTGTCTTGTCACC
Organism: Cervus canadensis; assembly: GCF_019320065.1. Taxonomy (NCBI): domain Eukaryota; kingdom Metazoa; phylum Chordata; class Mammalia; order Artiodactyla; family Cervidae; genus Cervus; species Cervus canadensis. The sequence continues at coordinate 45,266,529 of NC_057413.1, forward strand.
CAGGCCCATGGCCTGCTGTAAATGTGGGGGTTGAACATCTCTGTCTCCTCTGGAGTGGATTCTCACCATAGACCTATGTCAAGGGTTGGCAAGTTTTCTGTAAAGCGCTAAACATTTTAGGATTTAAGGGCCATCTGTTCTATTTGAACGATTCAATTCTTCCAATGTAGAAAGCCTATAAGAAAGTCATAGTCAATTATATAAGAAGTCCTGGGATCACCAGGATGAGTTGGTGACCCTCATTAGAAGTGTGTACCAGCCGCCTTGGGAGCAGATCCTCCAGCCCCAGTCAAGCCTTCAGAACTGCTGTGAGCCAGAACCACCCAGCTTAGCTGCCTCCGATTCCTGATCCACAGAACCGGATACAATGTTGAGCTGCTAACTTTTAGAGTAACTTGTTGCACAGCATGGGTATGTGCCCCTTAACAGTCCTGTCTGACTCTTTGTCATCCCATGGACTAGAGCCCACCAGGCTCCTCTGACCATGGGATTTTCCAGGCAAGAATACTGGAGTGGGTTGCCGTGGCCTCCTCCAGGGGATCTCCACCCAGGGATCAAACCTGCGTCTCCTGTGTCTCCTGCATTGGCAGGCAGATTTTTTACCACTGAGCCACCTGGGAAGAACTTGTTGTATAGCAGTAGATGACAAATAGATGCACAGAGGAAAGCAGCAGATTTTCTGCCAGTTCTTGGGAGTGAAATTTGATGGGGGTATAACTGAAATGAAGAGAAAAATGGGAGAACTTGGCCCTAGATGTGTTCCTTGAGATGCATTCATCCCCTACCCCCCATGCCCTGGGAGGCTGATCTGTAAGAACTGACTCCATCACTGCTGTCTGAAAGGGCTCATTCCATAAGGAGCCTTGACAGAATATCAAAGTAGGGGAGGGAGGTCGTTTCTCCTCGGCAGTGCCCTTGACCAAAGGGCACTGTGAAGAAGAGCTGTGATTTTTCTCTGGGACTCTTTCACCCTCCCCGTCCCCAACCTCCAGGCCCAAGGGTGGTAACAGCTGTGTGGCTTGTTACTGACCACTCCTGTGGTTCCTCTACCCTGACCCAGAGCTCTGAAATGAGCTCTTCTGGAAAGAAATCCTCATCAAAGGATCCAAACTTGAGTGAGACACCTGTTCCCTATCGGGACCCCATGGACAGATACAAAGGTATGAGCGCTACTGGGCTCTGATCTCAGCATCAAGAGCCTCACCTGGCCGGCAGCTCTCTGGGGCAGTGCAGGGGGCAGATCTGGGAATTGGTCCAAACTCTGACAGGTGGGAATGAAACAGGAATGGCCTTAACATCTGTCAGCACTATGTCACCACCCCATTCAGATAAGCAAATATATTTAAATTTATATTTAATTGCAGGATAATTGCTTTACAATATTGTGTTGGTTTCTGCCATACAACAGTGTGAATCAGTCATATGTATACATATGTCCCCATCTCTGTTGAACCTCCTCCTCATCCCTCACCCCATGCCATCTCTCTAGGTTGTCGCAGAGCATGGGCTTGAGCGCCCTGTGTTATATAGCAACTTCTCTCTAGCTATCTACTTTAAATATGGTAATACATGTTTCAATGCTATTCTTCTCAACTCATCCCACCCTCAATTCCCCCTGCTGTGTCCACAAGTCTGGTCTCTATGTCTGCATCTCTGTTTCTGCCCTGCAAATAGGTTCATCAGCGCCATTCTTCTAGATTCCATAAATAGGCACTAATATACAATACTTGCTTTTCTTTTTCTGACTTCACTCTATATAACAGGCTCTAATTTCATCCACCTCATTAGAACAGACTCAAATTCAATCCTTTTGATGGCTGAGTAATATTTCACCCTATATATGTACCTCAACTTCTTTATCCATTCATCTGAGAGTTAGCAGAACGGCAGCACTTCCTGGAGGGGAGAGCACTTCCCTTTCTCTCGGTTGGTTTTCTCTTTTACGATCACCTAGGTTGGTGGTCCTGGAGCTGGGGGAGCTAGAGAAGTTTGTCCTTTACCCACGAGTGCTTCTGACCAGCTCCCAGCTCCCATTGATTCCTGCTCTTGAGAGTTGAGAGCAGGAGAGCCCTGCTTGCCCTGCTGTCTGACCCAGTGGCCAAGGAACGGCCAGGCTGATATCAGGAGCATCAGGATTCCTCTAGAGGCAGATGGGCATGTAGGTTGTGATAAGCAATATTTTAAGCTGTGCCAGGAGCCCCTAAGAGTGGGACATGCCCTAAGTGTAGCGTATGGCACAGCCAACTGCAAGGAAAGAGCAGCTCTTAGGACAAAGCCCGGGCAAGGTTCAGGTCACAGAGCCTTGAGAACCCCAGCCAAGTAGGATCCTGAGACTCTGGGGAGCTTGGACTCAGCACCTGTGGGGATGGGCTTATCTCAGTCCAGAGGGTGTCTTGGGGATTTCTAATCACCCAGGCAATCCCCTAGCTGCCTTCCTGCCTGGACCTGGGCAAAAGAAGCAGGCAATATGGCCTTGCCTGTCCAGACTTCATCTCAAGGAGACAAGGAACAGGGTGGTCAAGTGGCTGCAGCAGGGGCCAGGTGGGGACTGATGCAAATGGGTCTGGGGTCTAGTTTCATACACAGCTCAGCCTCCAGTCCAGGACTCACAGCTGGAGGAAGGCAGGCAGAGCACCTCTATAGGAATCCTGATCACCACGGCTGCTGATATCAGCCTGGGCTTTCCTTGGCTCCTGGATCAGACAGCAGGGCAAGTAGGGCTCCCCTGCTCTCAACTCTCAAGAGCAGGAATTGACAGGAGCTGAGAGCTGGTCAGAAGCACTCGTGGGTAAAGGACAAACTTCTCTAGTTCCCCCAGCTCCAAAGATCACCATCCTAGGTGACTGTAAGCGAGAAAACCAACCAAGAGAAGGGAAGCATCCTCCTCTCCAGGAAGTGCAGCAGCTCTGCTAACTCTCAATTAATTACCGATGTTTATCTAATTACCTAGTTCCTTAATGCTTTTACTGCTCTGTAATCACTAGCTCTCTGTCCAAGAAGGATTCCCATGGGCCTCAGTCCTGCTCTCTCAGCCTGAGTCTGGCTGTTTCTGGAAGGAGGGAAGATGGCAAGCCAGCAGAAGAGGCTACGAGTTTGATTCTGGCCCATCCCTTCAAAGCCAACTTCAAGTAGCACCTTGATTCAGATCTATGTCAGGAGGAACTGAGGGGACCCATGACAAAACCCCACTGTTTCTTGTGAAAGCAGCAGGGACCCCCACCTGCACCCTCCCCGGGGATTCACGAGTTGTCCTCTTGACTTCCATAGCCTGGAGCCAGAACAGAATTGGCAAAGAGCAGCCTCCTAGGAAAGAGTCTTAGAGGGGGGATCTGGATGGTACATCTGCATATCAAGGAGGGACTTGAGGCCATGCCTTTCCAGGGAAGTTTGTGCCCAGTGACAGCGGGTATCCTTATAATGCCCTGGTCATTTTGGCCCCAAACTGATGGGCTGTAGCGCACCCTGCTGGGTCGCTACAGGCTTTACGTTGGCCTCACAGCTCTTCCTCTGCCCCACCCTGCTTCCTTTCTTCTTTTCTTAGTTGCTGATCCCTAACAAACTTGCACCCGTGATGGAGAAACAACATACAGAGGAGATATTCATAGTCCATCCTTAAAGGAGCTCCATCTATGGTAGAGGGGATCCACCGCAGGATTTACAAGGCTATTTAAATGTAAGAAAATCTAGATGAAATGCAGAATCATTCAAACAGGCCATGGAGGTGGGGTGGGGCGGGGTGGGGGGTGGGGGCTGGTTAGGGAAAAGTGGTATCACAGCAAAAAGTGTGACTCTGCCCTTAAGTTCACTTCAGTCTAACAGTTCCCGTCTTCAGCCCGAGGTGCACAGGTCACCCCCACCACCCCTCCAGACTGAGAACAGCCTGCCTACCAGCTGTGCTCCCAAGGACAAAGGACATTTGCCTCCGTGGGCCATCAGCCCGCTCCCTTCACTGGGACCCCAACCCGACTCAGACTGGTCCTCAGAAGCCTCCTGCTCTCCCAGGGAGGATGCATCACTGAACTGCTTAATCACTTCACTCAGAGCTGCATCATTTAACATCACTGAGGCACTTTCCTTGATAGCACACAGGGGCGTTGCACTCAGGGCTGACATCCATGCACGCCCCTGGAGACAGTGTCAACCACGTGTAGGTTCCCACACAGCTGGTGGGGAACAGACGACGGGGGTGGGATGCGGAGGTAAGCCCACGTTCCAGTTGCTACACACATCCTCTGCCTGGGCTCCCTCACATCAAAGGGCACCACGTTCGTTTTAACTCCACACTTTAAGGGGAAGAATGGAATAGTAAGAACATAGGAATGGGAGGTGAGTATCAATTATTGGCTATTTGTGGGTTATTCTGTGTTTACCCCTCAGAGCTACTCTGTTTTGCTGTATGTGCAGGTGGCTGACCTGTGGGGACTGTGACACCCATCTTGCTTGATGCCACAGGTTGAAATGGAGTTGAGGGTGCAGGGTTGCTAGGTAGTTAGAATAGGGCAAAGGAGTCCAAAATGGCGGTGGCTAAAAGACCTGGAAGGGAAAGCCTGAGAAAATAGCACAAAGGAAGGTCCGAGGACCAGAGTGAGAACCTCAGGTAAAACAAACAACGCTCCTGCCTAAGCCCAACTTGCATAGGACAGGCCCAGGGAGAACAAAAAAACATATAAAACGAGGAGCCAAAGCCCTCTTCTCTCTCTCTCTCACACACGATGGGCGCTCTTCTCTTCCCGTCTTTGGATCGAAGTGCCCTCACACCTCGAAGATGGATTTTCCTGCTATCATCTAAATAAATAGAGCTGTAACACTGAGCTGTAACAGTGATTTATTCAAGAGCTATAACACAGTCTGTCCTCCGAGAGCTGTGACCCACCGAGGGGCTTTAATGTCCGTCACTCCAAATCTTTGTTGTGATCAGACAAAGAACCGAGGAGCATACACTCGCCTGACATCTATGGTGCCGTGACTCGGGTTTAACCTGGCTGAAGCAACCTCCACGCGGAAGAGGCCAAGCGCAGCAGGAGCCCAACTCAGCGAAGCTCCTGCGGTAGAAGCGGAACTCGAAGAAAACCCAGCTCAGTGGAAGGCCCGTCGTGCTGGAAACCGGGGCAGCGAAAAACGAACTCAGCAGAAAGCCCACGAGGCCCAGCCTCAGATTCCAGCAGACCTCCGGTTAAGGTAGGAGGTCCTCGCTCCCATGGCTGGAAGGACATGCCTAACAATTTCAATTTCTCGTTTCTCGTTTCCTTGAACCCCCTGTGAACAGGCAGGCGGCAGTGGGTGCAATTGAGGGACTCTGGAGAGGCTACTCTTCAGTATGTCCCACAGGCACTCTCTGCTGAGCCCCAGTAGCTGTTACCCAAGCCGGTGGGGGTTCTTCTGTCCCAAAAATCAGGCCAATGGAAACTGAGCATCTGTCAGATATCTAGCAAATTTTCCAGTAGTCTATGAAGGGGATTCCTTGGCATGTTTTTCCCACTGCTTTTTCCTCTTTTCCTTCAGCTCTTTCTCCCAGGACTCGAGACCACCAAAACCCAGGATGCCCAGGCTCTGAGGTCTTATTGCAACATTCAGTGAGAGACAAAGTGATAAGTGGGAGGTGGATTTGTTAGGATTCTGAGAGAAGCTTCAGGGTGTGGGCCATTGCTGAGGGCAAGGGTTAGGGTCATGGAATGCGGGCCTAAGTTTTGCCAGCGTGGGGTTAATTCATATGCTAATGAGTGGGAGGATCATCCCAGCCATTGGGGAACCACCCACTCCTCCCTCTCTTGACAGTGCCTTAGAGCTGTTCTGCCACCTCTGGGTGTGTCTTTTGGCTTACAGATTGGGGATTAAGGTTTGCTCGAATTTGACTTGTCCTGTTGGACCCAATTGACTTTAATCAGTTTACGTTATGCCCTGGTGCTATGTCATTATTCCAAAGGTTGTGCTCTGCACCCCCCCCCCCCACCTTCCTTCCTGTTTCATGCTCCTTTCCTCAGCCCCATCCGGGCCCACAATGTTCCCTCTACAATTTTCTAGAGGGATAACCAAAATATAGCTGGCCTTGGGAGGGAAGTACTGTATAATAACCAACCCTAGTCCTACCTAGCATTGGTCACACTGGAGGTCTTGGGGACACCCAAACTCCAGTCCAGGGGTCCCAGGAGGTCATCACGCCTTGACCTGCCTAGGGATCTGCTCCTCGAAAGGTTGTCACGCCTCAGCCTTTCAGGGATCCGCTAGTCCCAAGGTTCCCAGGAGGTCGTCACGCCTCGACCTGCCCGGGAATTCGATCTCTAGGAGGCTGTCACGCCTCAGCCTGCCGGGAGATCTGCATCCTGACCCGGGGACGCCTGGCTCTCAGGTTGCCACAGTACTGGGTAAGATAAGCTTCAAAAAGCCTATTAGTTTTTTTCTTTTCCTTTTCCTAACATGACTGTTTTTCAGAGGGGAAATAACCAATCCACTTCCTGGCAGACGCCCTTGAGATGCATCCTTGATAACTGGATGCATCCTTGATAACTGTTCAATCCTCTAACTCTGAGGAGGAATCGTTTAAAATTCTTTTGTGCCACTGCGTGGCCACGGTATCCACTGGGGGGCGAGGAACACTGGCCCGAGGATGGGACTTTAAAATACAATACCATCTTGCAATTAGAATTATTCTGCAAAAGACAAGGGAAACGGACAGAGATCCCCTATGCCCACATTTTCTTCAGACTGAGAGATACGAAGGAACTCTGTCTTAAGTATGGGATTGTTGTACGCCCTAAAACTGAGCCCACTAGGCAAATGGTGTTAGGCACAGGCAACCAAGAGAAGGAACCCCCTCATGAAGACTTACCTCCCACAGCTCCTGAGTTACCTGGTGCTTCTTCCTTGTATCCAAGCGTGCCCCCATACCCAGGAGCACCCCTTCCACAAAAGCCAGCTCGAGTATGTCCCTTAATTGAAACTGGAGAATTCGGACCAACCCAAGTCCATAAAACCTTCTCCCTCTTAGAACTAAGACAGATCAAACAAGACCTGGGAAGCTATACAGATGACCCAGGCAAATACATAGATACGTTCCAACATATTACCTTGGCCTTTGACTTGACATGGAAGGACATCATGGTCATATTTAGTCAAACTTTATCTGACCCTGAACATACTAGGGTCTTAAAGGAAGCCCGGAGGTGTGCAACAGGGCTTCACATGTCAAGCGATAGATACCCAGTAGGGGAATCTGCAGTCCCCTCCTCTGATCCTAACTGGAATTATAATGACCCTGGGCACATCTGGGAAAGAGATCATTTTCTAATCTGTATAAAGGCAGGACTGAAAGCAGCCCAGCAAAAAGTAATCAGCTATGCCCGGGTCTCAGCAATAACTCAGGAGTCCAATGAGAACCCCATTGCCTTTCTAGAAAGGCTAAAGAGGCCCTCCAAAAGTTTACCAATTTGGACTTAGACTCTTATGAAGGACAGGTGATTTTAAAGGACAAATTCCTGTCCCAGTGTGCATCAGATATCAGAATTAAGTTACAACAGCTACAGCAGCAGGACTCTGCTGCCTCTCTAGGTGAGATGATCCAGACAGCCACCAATACCTTTTATAACAGAGAACAGGAGAAGGAGGCCAAGGCCCAGGAGAGGGAGAGAAGGAAAGAGACAAGGCATGCCCAGATGTTAGCCGCCCTCCAGGGAAGCCCTATGGCACACCCCGAGCCCTTGAATGACAAGGCACGAGGCAAATACCTAATCTGTAGACAGGCGGGGCACTGGGCCAAAGAGTGTCCTAACCATGACAAGTCTCCTAGAACAGCTTGCCACAAATGCCATCAACTGGGACATTGGGCGGCACTCTGCCCTCGGGACCCAAGAGCCTCAAGGTCAAGCGCCAAGCCTTCCCTCATGATGGCTCAAGAGGACTGAAGCAGCCCGCTCCAGCCAGCCCGCCTGTCACAGATAACCATCACGGGGCTGGAGCCAAGGGTGCAACTGGATGTGGAAGGTAGGCCCAAGAATTTCTTGGTTGACACCGGGGCTACCTACTCTGTCTTGATCTCCTACTCCAGAACCTTCTCCTCTCAAACCTGTACCATTTTGGGTGCTACAGGAAAAGCAACTACTAAAAGATTCACCCAAGCACTTCTTTGTTGCTGGGATGGACAGATATTTTCCCACCAGTTCCTGGAGGTCCCTGAGTGTCCTACTCCCTTAATGGGAAGAGACATACTCACTAAACTGGGGACCACCCTTGTGATGGGAAGCTTTTCAGCCCCTAGGGCCCTACAGCTTCTGGTTACTACTGAAGAATCCATTATACCTTCTCCAATGGAGAGAGAACAAAGACTATGGGAGGACAAAATAACCCCCAGGTGTGGGACCAGGGGATTCCTGGACAAGCCCACCAAGCTGAAGTGGTCATCATTGTCCTCTGAGATCCCACTCGGTTTCCTAACCGGAAACAATATCCTCTCAAAAGAGAGGCTTGGGAGGGACTACAGCCTTTAATAAATAAACTCCTTGCTTGTGGGCTATTGGTCCCCACCAGTTCGCCATGTAACACCCCAATCCTCTCAGTAAAGAAAAAAGATGGAACCTGGCGAATGGTTCAAGATCTCCAGATCATAAATGAAGCTGTAGTCCCCCTCCATCCCACAGTACCCAATCCCTATGTAATCTTGGGAGAAATCCCAGCCAGTGCCAAGTGGTTTACAGTCTTGGATCTCAAAGATGCATTTTTTTGCATACCACTGGCTAAAGAATCACAATATCCTTTTTCCTTTGAGTGGGAGGCCCCAGGAGAAAAACACCAACAGATGACTTGGACAGTATTACCTCAGGGGTTTAGAGATAGCCCCCACTTGTTTGGACAGGCCCTTAGCCGGGATCTCCTAGATCTGGACCTGGGGCTTAATGGGAAAATATTACAATATGTAGATGACCTACTAACCTGCTCTCCAGATGAGAAAAGTGCCCAACAACATGCAATTCAGGTTCTAAACTTTTTGGCAGAAAGGGGATATAAAGTCTCCCGTGCTAAGGCACAGATGGTCGAGACAAAGGTCACTTACCTGGGCGTTCAGATTACACATGGGTCCAGGAGGCTGTCCTCTGATCAGGTACAAGGAATCCTTCAGTTGCCCTCCCCCACAACTTGGAAACAATTGCGAGCTTTCCTGGGGGTAACTGGGTACTGTAGAATCTGGATACCCAACTATGGTCTAATTGCCCACCCCTTATATAAAAGCTTAAAGGGACGAGATGATTCAATCCCACTGATGTGGGAAACTCCTCAAATGGAGGCAGAGGCTACACTAAAACAGGCCTTAACTCAGGCACCTGCCTTGAGGTTGCCAGATCCAAAAAAAGCATTCCAACTTTATGTCCATGAAAGAGAGGGAATAGCCTTGGGAATGTTAAATCAAAGGTTGGGATCTGAGCCCCAACCTGTAGCTTACTTATCCAAGAGACTTGATCCAACCACCCAAGGCTGGCCCCCCTGCCTTCGAAATCTTGCAGCTATTGCAATAATGATAGAAGACCTTTAATTTATATCAATGACTTCTTCCTAGATCCAGAGGTTCAGACCCTCCAGTCTTATACCATGGCCTTTGGGCAATTCCAACAGGATATATGCTTGTGGGGTGTAAACCAGGACCCAGAAGACTCTGGGGAGTCACCAATGTATGCTCCAGGGACTCAAGTCCTAATTAAAGTCTGGAAAGATGGGTCCCCAAAGGCTCAACTCCAGCCCACATGGAAGGGCCCCTACCCTGTAATACTTTCTACCCCGACAGCAGTCATGGTGCCAGGACATGACTCCTGGATTCACTACTCACGAGTCAAGCCATGGAAGAACACAGAAGAGGACACTCAATACACCTGTGAGCCCCTGGGAGCTCTCAGATACCTATTCAGAGCTACAAATGAGTGCCCTTCTAATAAACAACCCCAAAATCTGGTCTCTGGGGATAAGATTTCTCAAGACAGCTCTAAAGAGCCAACACAGCTTGGCAGAGATTGTACTCCAAAACAGACAGGAGATAGATCTTCTGATCCCTGAACAGGGAGGGACTTGAGCCATCCTGGCGATGTGAATTTGAAATTGGCTAATGCCCCTACTAGTCCTTGTTGTGCCATACTGACTCTGCTGCTGATTGTTCCATGTGTTGTCAATTGTGTAGCCTGTCTTATCTCTGCCCCAGTCAAGCTACGACATGCAGCACCAGTTCAAAAAAGATATAAAACTACAGCCAACCATGGAAAATATCAGTCACACTTAGATGGACACCACTATAAGGACTCTGAGGCCTGAGACTAGCAAGAGGGGAAGCCCAATGCCCCTCACCATCCCAGTTCAGCAGGAAGTAGCCAGAGAGACCTCGATGCCCTATTCCCAAAGAATTGGGCCTCCCATCTCTTGAGGGGGGAATGTTAGGTAGTTAGAATAGGGCAAAGGAGTCCAAAATGGCGGTGGCTAAAAGACCTGGAAGGGAAAGCCTGAGAAAATAGAACAAAGGAAGGTCCGAGGACCAGAGTGAGAACCTCAGGTAAAACAAACAACGCTCCTGCCTAAGCCCAACTTGCATAGGACAGGCCCAGGGAGAACAAAAAAACATATAAAACGAGGAGCCAAAGCCCTCTTCTCTCTCTCTCTCACACACGATGGGCCGCTCTTCTCTTCCCGTCTTTGGATCGAAGTGCCCTCACACCTCGAAGATGGATTTTCCTGCTATCATCTAAATAAATAGAGCTGTAACACTGAGCTGTAACAGTGATTTATTCAAGAGCTATAACACAGTCTGTCCTCCGAGAGCTGTGACCCACCGAGGGGCTTTAATGTCCATCACTCCAAATCTTTGTTGTGACGAGACAAAGAACCGAGGCGCATACACTCACCTGACAAGGTGTTACTAGGTATCAACAGTTGTGAGAGGGAGGGAAGGAAGCTGGACTAAAACAGAAATCAAATTGTAATGCACACCCAGTGAACTCTGGCCAGGCTGACAGGGACTTCTGAAGTCTTGCTCAGCTATGCCATCCTCACAGGGCACATTGAATAGGACCTGTGTACCTCTGCCTTGCTGAGTCACTGGCTAGGGACTGCTGAGGGTCAGCATGACCTTGAATGATGGCTGTCTGCTCCTGGGAAGCAAGGTGGGCCTTGAAAGGGGACCATCTCTATCTCCCATACCTTCCTTCTGACATCTAGTGCTTTCAGCCCATGGAAGGCACCTACAGAGGAGGGTCAGAATGGGAGGAATGAGGTTGCAGAGTTTATTCTCCAGGCTTCCTGATGTGCCATCATCTCTGGAGGGACTGAGTCCCTCTACCAAAAGCCACAGCTCTTATTGGGCTGTTGGGGCCATTATGAGGAAAGCAGGAGAGACTCCATCTTGAAGCCGGTCATCAGTCTTAAAGGAGAGGTTGCTAACATGTAACCAGTCACGTGGTGGGGGGTATAAAACTAAGTCTCTCAGAGACATCAGGGTCCTTGTTGAGAACCGATTCCCCCTTGAACCCGCTGGTGTGCTAAACTGTACTGTCTTGAGTGTCCTCTGAGGTATCTTTTGCGACTCTGGATTCCACAACAGAGCTATCCTGGACTAGGTTCCTGTAACAACCTTCTCTCCACACCCCACCAGGTGCTGTGGTGGTTACAGTTCTCCTCTGTCTATACGCCCTTGCTGTTTCACTATTATTTTGTTAGTTTCCTCAACCCCTCCTCTCTTTAAGGACCCCTTTACTGACCACTCTGTAGTTACACTCGCGTAGGATGCCATCTCCTTCCTGCCAGGATCTGATTGGACCAGTAATCCAGGGATTCTCCTCATACTGGTTGTCTTGTCCCACGTTCCTTTGTAACATCTAAGATAGTAGCATACTATACCTTTAGAGGTAGGTGATAGATGGGTCCCAGGCTGAGCAGCTGCAACTTGTCTCCTGACACTTTGAGACAAAATATAGCAGAAGCATTGGGCTCTGATTGGATAAAAGACAAAGCATCCACAATTTTCCCATTCTTGTGGTCAAGGGGATTTCCTAGCCCACACCTGCACAGAGAAGGCCCTCAGTCTAGGGAAGGGGTCAAAGGGAGAAAAGAGACACCAGTCAACTCCCCAGAAACCCTCAAGCTGGCGTCCATCGTGGCTGAGGGAGGCAGACGCCTACCAGGAAGGCCCCTGAGTCAGGTCAGATACAGCCACAAGCAGGACGACTGGCTAGAAACCACCTGGAGGACTGCCTCTGTACAAGCGATCGAAGCTGCCCGAGTTGGGCGCAGCTCACTGTGTTCGCCCCTCTACGTGTACTTGCTTCTAATAAATGCTTTATCTACTTCATAATCTTGGTCTCCTATTTTTTTTTTTTCCAAAGAAGACAAGGACTGAGGTTCTGCTTCTAGTCGACTTGTAACTGGGAAGGGTTAATTTTGAATTTATGCCGGATCTGCTTTTGCGACTTTAACCCTCACCTTGCAGCTTTTGTTGTAGGCAGACACAATGGCCTGCCCCAGGGAGATTACTTGAGCCACCCCCCTGTGAAGGACTGTAAGGAAGTGAAACTAACAGGTTCCCCTGCGTGTGGCTTTCTAGGGGACATTTGCAAGGACTGAATAGTCTTTTTACTTTGTTTCCTCACCCCACTGGCTCCCAACCCCCACCCACCCATCTCTGAGCCATAAAAGTACCTGGCAACCAGGTCCCGACAACTTGGTTATTTTGAGGCACTAGCCTGCCACCTTCTTGGTCAGCCCGCTCCTGAATAAAGTTCTTCGTCTCAGATTCATTGTCCTCTCTTGCAGCTAGCAGAACGAGCCTGGACTTGGTAACAGTCTTGCCCCCAACCCCTCACTCTAAACCAGTTTTTTAATCTCAGTAATCTACATGCTGCTGTTTGTAGAGTGAAAAAACAAAAAAGGCAACCTACACTTTGGATCTCAGTTACCTTTACTAGAAAGAGATCCTGAGATGAAGATAGGGGTACAAGTGATTCACTAAGAAAGGGTTACAAAGAGGATAGAAAAGAGTCTGGGAAGCAGAAAAGGGAGGGAATCAGAGTAGGTGTATGACTCAAGAAAGGTCCCACATAGGGGAGCAGCAGCCTGACCCCACAAGGGAACTCTAACGGGAACTGTGCCTCCAAGTTTGATGGGTGTGGATCACCTTTACCCCAGGGGGGCACAGTCATTGACTAGGGACTTTCCTAGGGAAGCAAACTCCAAGCTGCTGCGGGTCTCTTCCTGTAGATGAGGTAGTTTCAAGCTTGAGGGCAGCCCTCCAAAAAAGAGTTGGTAGAGGTACAGACTGTTGGAGGCAAAGGCTCAAAGCCTGGTAGAAATGGACACAATGGTGAAAATGGGTTGGAGTGACATGAACAAGATGGCAGAAGAGAAAGCACCAGTTTTTCATCCCTGCTTTGGAAACACTGAATAATAAGCAGGCCAAAGGAGCTTTACAAGAACCCTAAAACCAAGTTAAACTGCAACAACCAACCTAACCAAGAAAAAGCTGCAGTCCTAACAGTAGAAAATTATCTGGAATTTTTGTTTGCATTACTCTACCCGCTTTGTGGTCAGTCAGGAGGAAGCTGCCCAACTCCTGGGTCATCCTCCAGGAAGGAAGGAAAATAGAACTTGCTTACAATGTTCTGGCTTACCTGAGGGCTGCTTGAAGGATGGCTTCGGTCTCACTCGACTTGGAACACGGATGGAAAGGGCAGAATAGTTTGGGTATCAGGTTAGAGGCCCCTGAAACCAGTGGCAGTTACCACAAGGTGAGAACTGCTGGGGAACTGCAGGCACATGGGCTCCTGGGGGCGGGAGATTATGGGCAAAGGACTATAATAGAACATGAGGAGTCCCTTTGGGGGTGAGGTTCTCAGGGACCTGAAGACTTCTAAAGGCGACTCTGCATATAGAGAATTGAAATAAGAGCACACATAGGAAGATGCATCACCGAAGAAGGTTTGAGGGAAACTTGAGCTGTTATATTGCACTGATTAGCAAAGTTTTTCTTACATAAAACTCTGCAAAGACTGGGAGAAGTGTTTTTTCAAATGCCCAATTTTCAAGAAACAATTATAATGCATGTGAAAAACAAGGAAACATGACCCATTTAAAGGAACAAAATAAATCTCTAAAAAATGACCCTAAAGAAAAACAGTTCTCTGAATTACTTGAGGAAGACTTCAAAAAATCATCTTAAATATGCTCATGGGCTAAGTAATAATACACAACTAAACTAAATCAGGAAAATGATCTATGAACAAAATTAGAATATCAGAGATAGAAACTATAGAAAAAGCAAACAATTCTAGAGCTGAATTACAGTGACTGAGGTGAAAATGTTACTAGAGATTCAACAGTAGTCTGAATAGGCACAAGAATCAACAAACTTGAGTGATTCGAAGTTATTTTTTCTTTTTTTGACTCTAAGAAGCAAAAAAGTGGCTACAAGCTCACTAGCAGAAACCCACTGTCAAACCTGAGGGTCTTATTGAACAATATCAAATGGGCCGATATATGCATTATGGGAATCCCAGAAGAGAAAAGAGTCAGAGAGCTTATCTGTAGTACTAAGGGCCTAAAACTTCCCAAGTTTGAGGAAAGAAATGGATATACAAATACAGGAAGTTCAAACTCCAAGTAGGATAAAGAGACACACACTGAGATGTTATCAAACTGCCCAAAGAACCTTGAAAACAGCAAGAACGACTCATCACATAAAGAGAGCACCCATAGACTATCAAATTTTTCTTCAGAAAACTTACAGACCAGAAGGCAACAAGATAAAGTGCTGAAAGAAAAAATTGTCAGAATACTCTATCTGGCAAATCTGTCTTCAACAATGAGGAATAAATTCTTTCAGATAAAAAAGGGCTGAGGGAATTCATGACCACTAGACTGTCCTTGTGGAAACAGTTGAAGGAGTCCTTCAGGCTTAAAAGAAAGGACGGTAGACAGTAACTCAAAGTGACCTGAAAATATAGAGTTCTCTGATAAAGGTAAATGTATGGACAAGTATAAAAGCCTGTATTATACAAATTTCATAACTCTTAAGTTTTAAAAGAACAACAGGAAAATTAAATGTTGGGCACACAATATTTAATGATATCGTGATATATCAAGTATGGGATACTCATGTACCTATGGTCAACCTATGACAAAGGAGGAAAGAATGCATGTGGAGAAAAGACAGTCTCTTGCAAAAGTGATGCTGGGAAAACTGGAGAGCTACATAAAAGAACGATAAGAGAACATTTCCTCACACCTTATAAACTCAAAATGAATTAAAGAAATAAATGTAAGACCTGAACCCATAAAACTAAGAGAGGACACAGCAGAACACTCTGACATAAATCATAGGAAGTTTTTTGTTTTTTTGGCTCTAAACAAATAGGACCTAAATAACTTGAAAATATTGGACAGAGGAAACCATTAACAAAAAGACAACCTATTGTATCAGAGAAAATAAATGTAAATGATATGAAAAATAAGGGGTTGCTATCCAAAATATATAAATGGCTCATACAACTCAATGTATATCAATTTATTGATTAATAAATGGGCAGAAGACCTGAACAGACCTTTATCCTATATATATATATATATATATATATATATATATATGCACACACACACACACAGATGGTCAATAGGCACATGAAAAGATGCTCAATATCATCATTCAGAAATACAGATCTAAACCATAATGAGGTATCATCTCATACCTGTCATCACAAAACCTACAAATAAATGTTGGTGAGGATGTGGAGGAAAGGGAATCCTAGTACATTAGTGGTAGGATTGTAAATTGATGCATTCTCTGTGGAAAACAGTATGGTTTAAAAAAAAAATAGAACTACCACATGATCCAGCAATTCTACTCCTGGGTATATATCCAAAGAAAATTAAAATACTACTTCAAAGATATATGCATCTCAATGTTCATAGCAGCATCATTTATAATAGCCAGGATATGGAAGCAACCTTAAATGCCCATCAATACATGAATTGGATACTAAAGATGTGATGTATATCTGTATCTCTACAAACAATGGAATATTATGCAGTCATAAATAGTGAAATTCTTCCATTTGCAATGATGCAAATGGACCTAGAGTATTATGCTTAGAGAAATTAGTCAGAGAAAGGCATTCTCTATACTATCACTTCATGTAGAATCTAAAATTAAAAAAAAGAATATAAAGAAAACAGAAATAGATTCAGATAGAACACAAACTTACCAGTGATGAGAGAAAAGGAGGAGCCATATAAGGTAGGGGATTAAGAGATACAAACTACTGTGTAAAAAATAGATCAGCAAGGGTATGTTGTGCAGCACAAGGGAAAAATAACCATTGTTTTGTATAATTTTAAGTAGAGTATAATCTATAAAGGTACTGAATCACTATGTTGTACACTAAAAATAGTATATTATAAATCAACTATACTTCAATCAAATATGCAAAAACAATAAAAAAAAGACCAAATGTGGGAGGTAAAACTATAATGGAGTAGTTTGTATTTAACTGAATATATCAGTTTAAATTGTTATAGTTTAGGATGTTTAATGCATCCCATAGTAGCCATAAAAAGTATTTATAGAATATACACAAAAAGAAATGAGATGGAAATCAGAGCATGTCACTACAGAAGTAAATTCAATTACACACAAAGGAAGGAAGGAAAAGGAAAAGGAGAATAAAAGGCTACAAGATATATTGTAATTGTTTAGTCTCTAAGTCCTGCCTGACTCTTAGCAACACTATGGACTATAGCCCTCCAGGCTCCTCTGTCCACAGGATTTCCCAGGCAAGAAGACTGGAGTGAGTTGCCATTTCCTTCTCTAGGGGATCTTCTTGACCCAGGGATCAAACTCGTGTCTTCTGCATCAGCAGGCAGATTCTTTATTGCTGAGTCACCAGGGAACCCCCCACCCCCCACAAATACAGAAAACAACAAAATGGCAATAGCAATTAGTTCCCTATCAGTAATCTAAACATAATGAATTAATGTACTTGATCAAAAGATAGATTGGCAGAATCAATAAACACAGGATACAACTATATGTGGTCCACAAAAGACTCAGTTTCTTCTTCTCTTACTCCTTCTTTGATGCTCTTCCCTTTATAGGTAGATTTGAGTCTCTGGCCTATATTTTTCTTCTCTAGTTACAATTTTATTATGTGAATTATACCTCAATGAAACTGGAAGAAACTTAGGAACTCTATCTTTTAAAGTTAGGGAGAAAAGTCTTTAATGACAGCCATGCTTCCAGTCTCCCAGAACCGACTCCTCATCTCCAGAGGTCTTGTTAGGGGTCTGTGGAAAGGGGTCAGCCTCCCCCATTTCTGCCATTTCCACAGCCCAGGTCAGCCTCGGAGTGGCGGTGGGCCTCCAACAGGGGTTATGTCACTTGCCACTGGGGTAGAGGGGGACTTAGCCCTCCCCTCTACTCAGCCAGGGCCCAAGCCAATCAACCTAGCTGGCCTGGACTCCAGTTCTTAAAGTTGGTCTCCTGGTCCGTCCCATCCACCTAGTTCCGGAATCCATCAATATAACTGCGGATCACCAGGTGTATCAGAAACCTCTATGTTCCTGGACAAAATGATGGAATAAAGAGAGAAGGCGATGCTGACCTCTCTCCATACTAGAAGTTCTAAACTTTATCTGTTCATTAAGTCAGGTGATGAGTGTTGTGATATAAACAACATTTCTTGCCGGTAGACCTGCCTTGCAACAAATCCCCTCAATTTTGGGGGGAGAAAGTCTTAATTTTCATTTTTATTGGAGTAAGTTCTTTCACAAAGTTGCATTAATTTCTGCTGTGTAACAAAGTGAATCAGGTATACGCATATGTATATGCCCTCTTTTTTGGATTTCCTTCCCATTTAGGTCATTGCAGAGCACTGAGTCGAGTCCCCTGTGCTAGACAGTAGGTTCTCATTAGTCATCTATTTTATACATAGTAGTGTATATAAGTCAGTTCAGTCTCCTAAGGGATGTCTTGTAGGGTACATAATTCTAGGTTGGTTCTCATGACTTTCTCAACACTTTCACTACACTATTTTCTTGCTTGAGAGTCTTGGCCCAGGTAAACCATGACTGCCTGATTTTTTCCTGTCTCTCCAATCTTGGGGAGAGCAATGTGCCCTGTGTCTTACCCTCTCTTATAGATTCAAGAGGAATTGTTGACTTTTCAGTTGACAGTTTTTCACTTGTTAAGACACAGTGGTAACTGCCAAGCTCCTGACATGAGGAACTTCAAATTTACTTTACATCTAAGGACATGTGTAGTATAAAAAACCAACCAACCAAAATACCCAACAAAACTCGATTAAAAGACTTTGAGGCCAGAAGGGGGAGCTCTCATGCTCTAAGGACTGAACCCAACAAGAAATGGAAAGACTTGCTGGAAAGACCTCAGCCAATGAGACCCCGTCACAATTCCACCAATGAAAAGCCACTCTATACTCTCAGTTCCTCCAATGAACTCTGTTTACCATGGGGCTAACTTCACTTTCGCAGAAGGCAATGGCAGCCCACTCCAGTACTCTTGCCTGGAAAATCCCATGGATGGAGGAGCCTGGTAGGCTGCAGTCCATGGGGTCGCTAAGAGTCGGACACGACTGAGCAACTTCACTTTCACTTTCACGCATTGGAGAAGGAAATGGCAACCCACTCCAGTGTTCTTGCCTGGAGAATCCCAGGGACGGGGGAGCCTGGTGGGCTGCCGTCTATGGGGTCACATGGAGTCGGGCACGACTGAAGTGACTTAGCAGCAGCAGCAACTTCACTTTTCCCTTTCCTTGTGTTGGACTTGCACATAGCTTGCCGTGGTTTTAGATCCCAAATTGTAATTCTTTCCTGATACCAAGGAAACTTTTTTTTTTTTTTGGCTAGAGAAATAGCTTGCAGACTGTTTAAGGTGAGAAAATGGTTCAAAGTGAAAGGATGAAAAAAAGATATTCCATGCACAAAGTAACAAAAGAACAGGTATGGCTATAGCAATATCAGAAAATTAAATGAAAAACTGTCACAAGAAACAAAGGACATAATGATAAAAATATCAATTCACCAAAAATTAAATATATGCATCAAACATCAGAGCTCTTAAATATGAAGTAAATATTGACAGAATTGAAGGGAGAAGTACAGTTCTACAATAATACAAGACTTCAGTACTTCATTTTGAGTAATAAAGAAAGAACTCCAATAAAGAAATAGAGAACTTGAACAGTACAGCCTAATCGTTCCTATCAGATAAACACAAAACACTTCACCCAACAAAAGAATGCATTTCAAGTTCACATGGAACATACATGATACACTGTAAGACCTTAAAACAATGATTGATTTTGATCTTTTTTTTGTTAGAGTATCTTTTCTTATCACAATAGAAGAAAACTAGAAAATAGAAAAAGGATGACTTGAAAATCCACATATGCCTTGAAGTTAGACAACATGATCTTAATGGATTAAAGAAGAAATCACAAGGGAAGTTAGAAAGTATCTAACAAAAAAAAAAAACCAAAATTCATGTAAGGAAATTTGTGTAATGAAAGGAATATTGTGACAATAATTTTTAGGTTGTTTAAAAAAATCCTTTGTTTTTACAGCTAACTTTATCACCTTAAGGAACTATAAAAAGCAGTAAAAACTAAACCTAAAGTTAGCACGAGGAAGGAAATATTAGAGATAAATGAAATAGAAAATAGAACAAGCAAAACTAAGACTTGGTTCTTTTAGTCAACAAAATCAACAAACCTTTAACTAGTTTGACTAAGCAAAGGAGAAGACTTAACTAAAATCATAAATGAAAGAAGAAACATTGTAATTTTTATTCCTATAAAACTGATTGTAAGATATGAACAATTAGGTAATTCCATTTTTGGTACATAAACGAAACATGAATTCTTAGAAACCACCACCAAAACAAATCATGACTAGATTATTTGATCTGACCTATAAAGGTCCGTCTGGTCAAGGCTATGGTTTTTCCAGTGGTCATGTATGGATGTGAGAGTTGGACTGTGAAGAAAGCTGAGTGCCGAAAAATTGATGCTTTTGAACTGCGGTGTTTGAGAATACTCTTGAGAGTCCCTTGGACTGCAAGGAGATCCAACCAGTCCATCCTGAAAGACATCAGTCCTGGGTGTTCATTGGAAGGACTGATGCTGAAGCTGAAACTCCAATACTTTGGCCACCTCATGCGAAGAGCTGACTCATTGGAAAAGACCCTGATGCTGGGAGGGATTGGGGGCAGGAGGAGGAGGGGACGACAGATGATGAGATGGCTGGATGGCATCACCGACTCGATGGGCATGAGTTTGAGTAAACTACGGGAGTTGGTGATGGACAGGGAGGCCTGGCATGCTGCAATTCATGGGGTCGCAAAGATTTGGACACGACTGAGCAGCTGAACTGAACTGAACTGATAACTTGTAAAAAGATTGAATCAGTATTCAAAAAACTCCCAAAGCAAAGGCCAGGATCAGATGGTTTCACTGGTGAGTTCTAATGGATTCTTAAAGTATTAAGAATGCTCCTCAGCTTTGCGCAGTGGCAGTATCGTAGCCAATGAGGTTTATCCGAGGGGCGATTATTGCTAATTGAAAAAAAAAAAAAGAATGCTCCTCAAACTCTCCCAAAAAATTGAAGAGAAGGAACTATATTCATTCTATGAGACCAGCATCACCCTGATACCAAAACGTATAAAGACATTACAAGAAAATAAAACTACAAACCAACATTAATGATGAAGGTTGATATAAAAATTCTTAAAACTCTAGCAAACAATTTAATAGCACATTAAAGGATTACAAACCATGACCAAGTAGAATTTCTGGATGGTTCAGTATATGAAAATATGGTACATTAACAAAATGAAAAGCAGGGTGGGGTCACATGAACTTTTCAATTTATCTAGAAGAAACTGATAAAATTCAATACTCCTTCATGATTAAAAAAAAATTCAATAAACCAGAAGTAAACTCAAAATAATAAAGGCCACACATGAAAGTTTACAGCTAGCATCATAATTGTGAAAGACTAAAAGTTTTTCCTTTAAACCAGGGCCACCACAAGGACGCTCTCTTTTGCTTCCATTTAACGTTGTGCTGGAAACCCTAGAGCAATTAGGGGAGAAAAATAAGTAAAAGGCATCCAAATTGGAAGTAGAAAATCTGTTAGCAAACATAATCTTATATATAGAAGACGCTAAATATTCCAGACAAACACTAGAAAAAATGAGCTTAGTAAAGTTTTGGGATACAAACACCAAAAATCAGTTGTATTTCCGTATACTACAATGATCTGAAAAAGGAAGTCAATTCCATGTACAATAGCATCAAAAATAAAATATATAGGAATAAACTAAGAAGATTAGAGCCTCATATTAAGATGATACTGAAAGAAATTAAAGATGTTAATTTACAGAAAGACATTCTATGTTCATAGATTTGACTTTAATACTGTAATATTAATGCTGCCCAAATTGAGGTACAGATTTCATACAACCCCAGCAAAGTCTCAATGGTATTTTTTGTAGAGGCAGAAAAAAATCCATAAGATTCATGTGGAGTCTTAGGGGCCCTGAATATCCTAAACAGTCTTGAAAAACAAAGATGGAGGTCTCATTCTTCCCGATTTCAAAGCTTATTAAAAAGCCACAGTAATCAAAACAGTGATATATTTGCATAAAGATAGACTTATAGACCAAGGAAATAGCCCAGAAATAAACCTTTGCATATGTGGTAAAGTGATTTTTGATAAGGGTGTCAAAACTATTTAATGGAGAATGAACAGTTTCAACAAATGGTAATGGGAAAACTGGATATCCACATGCAGATGAATAGTTAGAAACTTAACTACACTACACTGTAAACAAGTAACAAAATGGATCAAAGACCTAAACATTCTAAGAGCTTAAACTGCAAAGCTCTTAGAAGAAAACACAAGGGAAAAGTTTTCTAACACTGGATTTGTTAAAGATTTCTCGGCTCTAACAAAAGCAAAAAAAATTACCTAAAAATTTAGAACTCAAAGGACAAAGAATGAAGAGATGACCACGTGTAGAGATAAAATATTTGCTGATCATTTCTGATAGGTTAATACCCAGAATAAACAAAGAACTCCAACCCAACAAAAACAGATGATCCAATTAAAAAATGGGCAAAGGACTTGGAAAATATATTTCTCCAAAGACATACAAACAGCTAACAAGTCCATAAAATGCTTAACATCATTAATCACTCAGTTCAGTCGCTCAGTTGTGTCTGACTCTTTGCGACCCCATGAATCGCAGCACACCAGGCCTCCCTGTCCATCACAAACTCCTGGAGTTTACTCAAACTCATGTCTATCGAGTCGGTGATGCCATCCAGCCATCTCATCCTCTGTCATCCCCTTCTCCTCCTGCCCCCAATCCCTCCCAGCATCAGGGTCTTTTCCAATGAGTCAACTCTTCTCATGAGGTGGCCAAAGTACTGGAGTTTCAGCTTCAGCGTCAGTCCTTCCAATGAACACTCAGGACTGATCTCCCCTAGGATGGACTGGTTGGATCTCCTTGCAGTCCAAGGGACTCTCAAGAGTATTCTCCAACACCGCAGTTCAAAAGCATCAATTCTTTGGTGCTCAGCTTTCTTCACAGTCCAACTCTCACATCCATACATGACCACTGGAAAAACCATAGTCTTGACTAGACGAACCTTTGTTGGCAAAGTAATGTCTGCTTTTTAATATGCTATCTTTGGTCATAACTTTCCTTCCAAGGAGTAAGCATCTTTTAATTTCATGGCTGCAATCACCATCTGCAGTGATTTCGGAGTCCAAAAAAATAGTCTGACATTGTTTCCCCATCTATTTCCCATGGAGTGATGGGAGCAGATGCCATGATCTTAAGTTTTCTAAATGTTGGGCTTTAAACCAACTTTTTCACTCTCCTCTTTCACTTTCATCAAGAGGCTTTTTAGTTCCTCTTCACTTTCTGCCATATGGGTGGTGTCATCTGCATATCTGAGGTTATTGATATTTCTCCTGGCAATCTTGATTCTAGCTTGTGCTTCTTCCAGTCCAGCATTTCTCATGATGTACTCTGCATATAAGTTAAATAAGCAGGGTGACAATATACAGCCTTGATGTACTCCTTTCCCGATTTGGAACCAGTCTGTTGTTCCATGTCCAGTTCTAACTGTTGCTTCCTAATGTGCATAAAGGTTTCTCAAGAGGCAGGTCAGGTGGTCTGGTATGCCCATCTCTTTCAGAATTTTCCATAGATTATTGTGATCCACACAGTCAAAGGCTTTGGCATAGGGAAATGTAAATCAAAACTATGGCTTTCCTTGTGGCTCAACTGGTAAAGAATCCACCTGAAATGCAGCAAACCTGGGTTCAATCCCTGGGTTGGAAAGATTCCCTGGAGAAGGGAAAGGCTACCCACTCCAGTATTCTGGCCTGGAGAATTCAATGGACTGTATAGTCCATGGGGTCGCAAAGAGTCGGACACAACTGAGCGAGTCCTTCTCCATTCTCAAATCAAACTATAATGAATACAGTCTCACTGGGATAGCTACTATTAAAAACAAACAAACAAACAAAAAAAAAACAAGAGACATTGGAGAAATTTGAGAGAATGTGCATTGCTGAGGGGAATGTGAAGTCACTATGGAAAACAGTATGGTGGTTCCTCAAACTACAGATAGAATTACCATGTGATTCAGTTATTCACTTTTGGACCTATGCCCAAAAAAGTTGAAAGCAGGATCTTCAAAAATATATATATATACACACATAGTCATAGTAGCAGGTTTCCCAAGTGGCTCAGTGGTAAAGAATCCTCCTGCCAGACAGGAGATGTAGGTTTGATCCATGGATCAGGAAGATCCCCTGGAGAAGGAAATGGCAACCTACTCCAGTATTCTTGCTTGGGAAATCCTATCGACAGAGAAGCCTCGTGGGCTGCAGTCCCCAGGGTCGCAAAGAGTCAGACACAACTTAGTGACTAAACCACTGCAATCATTCATAGCAGCATTATTCACAAAGCCATAAAATAGAAGTGACCTGTGTCCATCAACAGATGTATGGATAACCATGATGTGGTGTGTATATAAATATATATACACCTCAGACTTCCTTTTAGGTCAAATGGCAAATTCACATGCTTCAACATGGTTGAAACTTGAGGACATTGATGTTAAATGAAAAGTCAGCCACAGAAAGACAAATACTGTGATTCTACTTAAGAGGTACCTAGAATAGTCAAATTCAGAGACAGAATGAATGGTAGTTGCCATGCAGGAGGGGAGAAAGGGAATGAAAAGTTGTTTAATGGCTGTTCAAGTTTCTCTTTTGCAAAATGAATTCTGGAGATTGATTGCACAGCAGTGTGAATATACAGTTGACCCTTGAACATCATGAGGATTAGAGGCGTCAACCCCCTCAAACTATATTTGACTCTCTGTATCCCTGGTTCCACAACTGTGGATTCAACCAACCTTGGATTGTGTAGTCCTTACTACTGATAAAATCTGTCTATAAGTTGACCTGCACATTGTGTTGTTCAAGGGTCAACTCTGTGATGTTGAAGTGTACACTTAAAGAGGGTTAAGATAAGGTTTATGTTATATATTGTGTCACGGTTAGAAGGAATTCGAGTCTGGAAGGAGCAGTGAGGGTCCACTATACTTAAGATTTTTTCCTGTGAAAGGCAGTTTGTAACGATCAAGTTGGGCTCTTCAATTGTTGCCCTGTAATATATTTGTAATTCAGGTCTTTTAGCAGTATGACTTCAGGGGCCGCTATCTCTTGCCTTGGTGTGCAGAGCTGGGAAAATAAAGGTGACCTCTTTGGAAGTCCCCGGGATCCTCAGACAATGTCACCACTGATGCTCCGCTAAATTAAAGAGGGGTCTGCTGAACCTCAGAACTGTTATCTGAAAACCTGTCTCAGAGCTATAGAGGATGAAGGACTCCAGGTCAAGCACACAGCGGCATCAGGTGATTACAATACAGCCCCAAAGACAACGCAGGTCCTGGCAGAGCCTGGAGTCTCTTCAAAGGAACAGAGTCTAAACAGTCATGACATGTACTCTGCTCTCTAAAAACTGAGTAAAATTTCAGTAAACTGAAGTCTTCTGCTCAGTGAGATAGCTTAAAGAGTCTCAGAACTGAGGCCCTTCACCAACCCCCAAAGGAAACAGCTCCTCCCCAAACTGATTAGCCTCCAAACAGACTCATTCCCACTCATCCCAGTATTTTCCTTTGTAACTTCTGCAATAATTTACTGCTGGCAGTAAAATAACTATTATAAACATAGCTTCCGTGGTTCTCATGTTTTCCTGATGACTTGGATCTGAACGAGGCCCAGGAGCTGAAGGGATGGCAGAGATGAGGGAGGGGGAGGAGGCGGCAGAGAACACTCATACATTCACCATTTGACCATATCACAATAATGACTATTCTCTAGACGTTAGCCATGTGTCACGTAGTATTCTGCCAGGACTTTGGGTTAGGAAGAACATATGCCTAGATATCAGAATTTTTCCCTTCAATTCATTCCTTGGGAAATATGGAGTCAAATTATGAGACTCTAAAACGACTTTGAGTTTACAACGACTCTCTGTATGACTCATTTTGATGCAGTCTTAATTGTTTTATTTTAAATACACAGTGTCATGTGAGAAAGATATTAACCAGAAAAGACCCCAACCCATGCTGGTTTAGGACTGCTAGAGGTCAACTGACAGAATTGGCGAAGGTAGTTAGCTGTGTGTACACACAAACACACAGTGACCCCAGCTCATTAATTACCCTCTGGCCTATGTCCTGTGTCCTCAGCCAAATTTCAGGTGTCACTAGGAAGCCTTGGAGGAATCACTTTAAAAAGCAGAGTAAGTTAACCGAAAGAAACAAACATCTGATCATTGAAAGATTAAGAGGAAAGACTGGTGTTACATTATGGGAATGGGTCCCCATGGTTTGGGATCAAGTTTCCCGCAGTTGTGTCTGATTCAAATATTGCCGATTATGTGACTAAACACACGAACTCTGGAAAACTTATGATTCAGTATGTCACTTGGGATGACACAAATGTCAGAGCTACATATGAAGCGTGGATTGTTATGGGACTAGAAAAAGCAGTATTGAAAAGAAATGTCTGATGGTTTTAAGGGTATATCTAACCCAACTGGTAGACATTTGACCGTTTTGGCAATAAGAGCATATATTCACTGTGTCCAGAAAACATTTACCTCTTCTCACTGGAAATGTCTTTCAGATGTAGGACCCCTGGGCTAATCCAACTTCAGCTTTAGTGCTCATAAACCAGTTAGTTCTTACATGATGGGCAAGATAACTATCCTGTAATTAAGAAATTGACTTGTACCCTTCATTAACTCTCATTATATATAGCAGCTATTACAAGTTGGTTCCTTTCACAAACCCATTCTTGCTCCTTTCTCTCAACACAAGTCCCCGCCCTCAACTTCGGAACAATTTCAGCTCCCTCTCATCCGACATATCACTTAGGATCACACATCACCCCCTCAACCTAGCAGGAGGTGGCCTCTTCTGAGGTAGGTTAATCCTTCCATGTTTCCTAAATCCCAGGTTTTCCCTTTCTCTGATATACTCTATTGATTATCCATCCATCCATCCTCCTGCACCTTCAACGTCTCTCCCAGTGGTTCCTTCCCCACAGCTTAATACTCCTGTCTCCCTGATCTACTTTAAAAATCTTTCAATGTGTTTCCTAATTATCACAGGTTTTCTCACAGATCAACTCCTAGAAGAACTTATTCATTATATCAGCAGATCCCAAATTGAAGTGGATGTGCCCTCAAACTACCCCAATAAAATCTCCTGGGGTGTAGAGACTCACATGAATATTGATGAATTCTCATCAGGACCCTGAACACACAGGTTGAGCTCTGGTCATTTGTGCATTGGATGGTCAGGGGGCGCTTTGGACACAAGAGATTTGAGCAAAGAGGGAGCTCTCCAGCCTGGAGGTGCTAACCGGCGCTCCCTCGGGTACAGCTCTGCCTTCCCTCCACAATGTGTTGTCCTAAGTGGATTGGGGCATATTATTTTAACTAAACTAATCAACACACAGGGCAGTGTGTTGATTTAGACTGCTATAGACTGGAGAAACTAAAGCAAGCCCCTGAGAATAGATTGAGAAACTGATCATTTTTATTCCTACTGTGTTTCTTCAATAGCCATGTTAAGAGACACAATAGTTCAATAAATCTACCAAAAATTTTAACTGAAACTTAAGACATGGTAATGTTTGTCATTAGGAGAAAGATTCCTTTTCTTAGATGTATACAGTGACTTGGCACGTTAAATTTATAGTAAGTATACAGAATGCAGAGAAATCTCTAATTCTGTCAGTGCTCTGTAAAGTTATGTAATTATTCCAATACTCTACACAATTTCACTAGATTTAGCCATAAATGTTTAGGAGTGAAAGATAAAAAATCCATTTACCACTGGGGAAGCATTTGGCTCTCCCTACCATGATGGAAATTGCTGGAATACACTGGAAATAAAACCAGATGTATTCCTTTATCACCAAATACTATTGGCAGATGCATGGAAAATACTGAAGATTTGAGGAAATAGGTTTAGAACAAATTATATAGTGTGGGAGGTTGCTATACAGTTGAATGAAAATATAAATGTTTTGAACATGTCTTAGATTATAGTATCTGTCAGATTCTATTTCAAAAATGATATACAACTAAAATTACTTTTGTGAGCCAACTTCAACATGAAATGACCCCATCATGGAAAATACAAGTATAGCCACAGTTGATATCAGTAGGTTTATGGATATCACACCACATGTGCAATCCATCCATCATATTATTCACAAACAAGGAGTCTGCAGGATGAAGTTGAAAACAGTGTATACAGTGTTAAGTTGTCATTGATGGGACCAATTTCATGAAAGCAAAACTTCATAAAATCACAGCAGACTTCAAAATCACTGCAGATGGTGACTGCAGCCATGACATTAAAAGACATTTGCTCCTTGAAAGAAAAACTATGACCAACCTAGACAGCATATTAAAAAGCAGAGCACTTTGCCAACAAAGGTCCGTGTAGTCAAGGCTCTGGTTTTTCCAGTGGTCATGTATGGATGTGAGAGTGGGACAATAAAGAAAACTGAGCACCAAAGAATTGATGCTTTTGAACTGTGGTATTGGAGAAGACTCTTGAGAGTTCCTTGCACGTCAAGGAGATCAAACCAGTCACTCCTAAAGAAAATCAGTCCTGAATGTTCATTGGATGGACTGATGCTGAAGCTCCAATACTTTGGCCACCTGATATGAAGAACCGACTCCTTAGAAAAGACCCTGATGCTGGGAAAGATTGAAGGCAGAAAGAGAAGGGGACAACAGAGGAAGAGATGGTTGAATGGCATCATCAACTTGATGGTCATGAGTCTGAGCAAGCTCTGGGAGTTAGTGATGGACAGGGAAGCCTGGCATGCTGCAGTCCATGGGGTCACAAAGAATCGGACATGACTGCACAACTGAACTGAAATGAAGACTTCATAGTTGAATCTTCATAATACTTTGCAATAAGAAACCATTCACCATTATCTATAGCAAAAAGAGAAAATATGAGAAAAAAATCTTAAATAGAGTGTATATATGTATAATAGATTCACTTTGCTGTACGCCTGAAACCATAAGCCAATAAAAATAACAAAGACAAGTGATGCATTTGTCTCTTCAAAATTTCAGATGTTCCACATTTACTGGCCTTGACAATAGGATACCCTCCCTGGAGAGGGTCAAGTGAACTTGTGGCAATGACAGGACAAACTGCTTTTGAAGAAGTTGATGCTAGGAGAACCATATTGTAAAATCTCATTTTGACATGATTCCAATGTTGAGATTTTGTTCTGGGGAAAAAAAAAGCTTAAAGTCTCTTGAGTCTGCATACTAAAATCTGGGAGGGTTTTAAAACATTAGAAGGTTATGTTTCCAAACAATTTCAGCAGGTTTGGGCTAATTGGTTGAAGATGTAGAAATACTACATCTTCCAAATAGTTGCAACAATTGATTGATGGAGAAGATGTGAGCTTTAGAGAAGAATCTCAAAAACAAAGAGTTTTGTGTAATTGGTAAATGGAAGTAACCAGTGAGTTTCACAATTTAATAAGAGAGAACAGTGTGGTTCATCTGCAGCGACCCATCTAAGATATTTCTCAGCTGTGACAACCCTTAAAACCAAGAATCAAAACAAGCTAAACTTAGAGCTTCAAAATTCTATATCACAGAGTGGTAAAAACAAACGTCAGAAAACAGGGCACTTGTACTCACATCATTGACAAATTAGTGTTGTCATTTTTGGTGAAGAAAGGTTTTGTATCAAGAGTATTTTATGATATTTGAGAATAAAAATATACATAATACATTAATACAGCTGCATGTACATATGACATAAGTATGCATGTGTTCTGTGTTAAGTCGCTTTAGTCATGTCTGACTCTTTGCGACTCCATGGACTGTAGTCCGCCAGGTTCCTCTGTCCATGGGATTCCCCAGGCAAGAATACTGGAGTGGGTTGCCATGCCCCTCTCCAGGGCATCTTCCAAACCTAGGGATTGAACTTGCGTCTCCTGCATTGCCAGCAGATTCTTTATCACTGAGCCACCAGGGAAGCCCTGACATAAGTATATAGACATAACAATATCACTTGTCCACCCAGATCACAATCTATTTGCTGGCTAGCATGTTTTCTTTTTCTTTTTTCATTCCAGGAAATAGATTTTAGTTAATTATTTCCCATATTTATCAGTTGAGTCTACCTTGATTTGGCACCATTTTTCTAATTCCTCCTCATGAGAGCTCCTCTCCCATGGGTTTCATGGCAACTTTTCTTTTTCACTATTAATTCTTGAAGTTTTTCTCCAGGCACTTCCCTCCACCTGTCCCTTAAAATGTGGTGTTCCCCAGGTGCTCAGCTGTGTGTGTTTCTATGCTCCCCTGGAGGGGACTGAGATATTCCTGCACTTCAAACTCTTTGATCTCATCCTTGAGCCATTGTTACAGGGACCAGTCCCAATCAAGAGCAGCTCAGCATCATCTCACCCGCCTGGCACCCTGGCCTGGAGCTTCTGACACGCCTCACAGATGCCTGTGAGAATCTGCTCAGGGCTGACACGTGTAGCCCACAAAACCAAGGAGTTACACTCAGCAAAACTTGATTGAAAAGGATGAGAAAGTCTCCAGGATAAATAGCTCCCTGTTTCTTCTGGCCTTTCCTGAAGTTCCATGGGCTGGAGCAATCAGTCACCTGAAGTAGAGACCAGCTCAATAAAGCGCTATATTGTCCCTCATTTCCCTACTACTGGGACAGCATGTAAGACACTAAACAGTTTAAGCTAGTTTTGCTTCCTTAAAGCAATTTGTTGATTAATCAAACCTTAAGTGATTTTACAGGAATAGCACTGTATGTGCAAGAAGACAGGAACCCTTGTCCCCAGCATGACCCTGGAACCAAGAATCTTAAATTTATGGAACCCAAGTAATAGCGATTTTGCCACTAGAGTCCTTTATAAAACAAGATGTTCTTCAATAAGAAAAACCAGTTTTCAGCAGCCCAAGTAGCTATGTTACCATATATGGATTGATTCAGGACTAGTCTATCAGCCAAGTTTGAAATTCCTCTAACCCCTTAAACTTTGCCCCCAACTCTGACTTGGGGAGACAGGTTTGAGCATTGATCTTGCAATAAAGCTTTCCTTCCTCAGAAACTAGTGCCATAGTATTGGTTTCTACATGCACTGGGCAGTGAGCCCTTGCTCAGCATCACTAGCTCCCATTTGTACTATGTTCCCCCCAAACTACCTTCACTTCAATCTCCACTTGGGTTCCCTTAAAACAATCTGAAACAAAGACATGGGATCAGCTCCATCACCAACCACTTGTCCTTCCACGTCCACAAGCCTCTTCCACCAGGTTTCTGTCCAGCCTAACTGCCAGTGTCCATGTCTACCCGAATGACCGGCAGGAATGTCAAGGCCCAGGAGAAAAGCTCACTTCTCATCTTTCCTTTATTTTAGTAAGAGGTACCATCATTTGAGTTGATCATTTCTGAGGACCTCAAATTATTCTTGAGATCTTTATTCTGTTACTTCTTTAACTGGTCACAGTTCTAAATGCTGTATCTATATTCCCTCAGCCATAGAAGCCTTAGTTAGAATCTGAAATAAAAATCCAATTGCTGTCTCATCTGATTTTGTTCACCCCCATTTTTGACCTGCTTTAACCACTTAATTTTATTAATATTTATAACATAGTTCAATGATTAATTCAGTAAACATCTATGTGTATAAACCACTCATTAAGAAATGGAACTTTATTCATATCAATGAAAAAAAAAAAGAAATGGAACTTTAGCACTACATTTGAAGCCTCTATTTTCTCTTAGGATCCAAATTCAAACCCATCCCATTTCTTTGAATGGTTCCTTGAAATTGGAACCATTTGCAAGGCAGATGATCTAGAATCTAGATTTGCAGATTTTATTCCCATGGTATCATTTGTCATGTTCTTCTGTCCCTATCTTCTATAAATTGAAAGTTAGATCTAGACACTTTGGATTCAAGCCTGTATTTTGGCAAGAACAGTTAATAGGGGGCTGTTTCAGGCCATCTGTTCTGGGCCACAGCAATATTTTCCCCACAGGTTCTGACACTGTATTGTAATAAAGTAAAATACCAAGAAAAATGGGGAAAGGGAAGAAGGGATGGCAAACAAGACAAGGGTACATCTGAGTCGGCCTTAGTTCTCTGACCAGCTGATTTCTCTAGAAGTCTTTCAAGAGGACAAGGAAGGTATTTCCCTTCAAATCCCTACAAGAAGGAATGGTTTTGTCCACCAGCTCCTTCCTCCCGCTGCCAGAGCTGCCCCAGGGACTACAGACTCCAGCCCCCCAATCATCTGATGTGCAGTCAGAGGGTCTCCAGTGCCCTCATGTTCCCAGAGGGAGTCACCATAAGGCAAGGCTGTGAGCAACCTGATGCCCCCCATATAGCCCTCGCAGACCCCTCATTCTCAGGCAGTGGCTGAGGCAGCAGCAGTTTCTCTCCCCAGACTACAGAAAAGTACTACCCAGCAATAAAGGCACTGGACTCCCGCCAAGTGAATGAGTTAGAATGGTGCACATCTGAATCCAGAACTGCCGTGCCATAAACTTCTATCAGAAGGCACAAAATGCCTCATCTTTTTGACAAGAGAATACACTGATCATTTTCTAAAATCATTATTTTCTGTGCTACAAGACTCAGGCAAATCCTTCATTGTAAGATTTATTCAGCTGTTGACTGTGCTTGTAATTCATTTTCAGGGCTTACTTCAGCCCCCCTGACATCAGGGTGCCTGAGTTGATAGCTGCTCAACTTTTTGTGTTCCTTGAATGAGGATGGGTACCCTTATTCCTACTATTAAAAGCCATCCAGGCCACCTACCAGCTCAAATTCCCCCAATGAGCAGAATGGGCTAACGTAGTCAGCCTTTAAAATTCTGCTAACACCGGGCTTGGAAGTATACCTGTAATGGAACAGGAATAGGATTACCAGGGGAGGAGAAATCAGTAATCTTGACACAATCCAAGGTCATGCCAAAGAACAGGATGAGTTAGAGAAGAACAGATACACGGACTTTGTGGAGAGACAGATGGCAGCCTCATACTTCCCAGGCCACAAAAAGACAACAATAAGGGGACTGCCTTGATTCCTCAGGGAGAGCAGGCCATCTCATCAGCAGAAAGGTAGACAATGAGGTGAGAACAAGCACACGCCCAAGGCTGCTGATGTGATCAGCATCCATCTCAGGCCTTTCACATGACGTCAGCTCCCCTCTGCCTGAATGATGGTGACCCAGCCTGGCTAACAGAACCATTTCCTTGTATCACCCAGCCTGGAACTGGAATCTGCACGTTCACCAGCTCCTTCAGGGTCTGCAGTCACAGAGCCTCCCTGCTCAAAGTGACCTCTACCTGAGGCAGCACTGAGCGATTG
Source organism: Cervus canadensis (assembly GCF_019320065.1). Classification (NCBI taxonomy): domain Eukaryota; kingdom Metazoa; phylum Chordata; class Mammalia; order Artiodactyla; family Cervidae; genus Cervus; species Cervus canadensis. The sequence continues at coordinate 45,299,541 of NC_057413.1, forward strand.
GAAACAAGGCCACAGCCATTAAAGGCACAAATCTGGAAACGGATGGATGACTCAGAGTCCCTCATTGGGTTGGCTGAGGCCTTCCCTAGCATGCCTCATAGCTTGACTACTCTATTTATCCAATCAGCTTCCTCCTGTTCCTTTCACAGTGGCTCATTGCTGACCAATATCTTATACCCCAAACTTTCAGCACCTGTCTTAGGCAGACGCAACCTGCAACAGCTCACTGTCTATGTGTTTCTCCCCTACCACTCATTCTAGATTTCTCACCTTCAGACTTTGCCTGTATGGTCTAGGTTACTTGCAGAAAGGTTAACAGTTTTCATTCCTGAAAGGTTTAACCCCAGCCACCAAGCTCTTGGTTACTGAAATTCACGGCTATTGACAGTCACAGAGGGGCCAAAAGATGCCACCCAGTGATTCCCAGACATGTTTCTGCACGCCCCCACCCCACCATTATCTAAGAGCAGACTTAGCTCCATACCACAGCCAAAGTTATATAGTAATTGCTTTCTTGTGTCTCCTTGGCAGGAAACTCCCCTCTTTCCTTCTAACTCATAAATCAAAAACTTGCAACAAAGCATAAACTTGTGGCAGAGGGAAGCACCCTCCCTGGGTGGGTCCCGAGTACGGAATGTAGGAGTGGCCATTCCTATCTCCATTCCCTGATGCTAGGTAGAAGATGAGGATATTCTATTGGCAGCAATGTGGATGTAGTTAAGGGCTGGTGCCAGCCTCTGCTTTTTGGAATCCTACCATCCCCATGGACACCAGGGAGCCCAGCTGCCATCTACCTTGGCCTACAGAGGCTCTTCCCTACAAGTTTCTCAGGGGTTAGAGGCTTCACTACTGTTGTCCTTTGGATCCAGGGAAAGGAGTAACTTCTGGGGTGTCCAGGGAAACAGACAGCACCTGGCTTCTCTGGATCAAAATTCAAGCCATCCAGACCACTTGTAAGAACTCCCTGCCAGCACTGATCAGGATTGCCTGTTGTAGTGAAGCCCAGGTATTCTGCCAGCACTGGGCACTGCAGTGGACCCATGCTGGAAGGGAAGAGGGATGCTCCTATGAGATGATCAGTCACTGGAGATCACAGTTCATACCAAAGAATGGGATAACCTGGAGAGGTGAGTGAGACCACCCAGACTTCAAGTAGAGATAGTAGGTGAAATAGTTTATGTTCAGCAGGAAACAGTTCCAGCAAGGGTCTGGTTTGAGACCACAGCAAGGGAAATAGAGGTGGCCGTAGCTGGGCTATCTAGGCAGTTTAGGAGAGAGGGGACCTCACCAGTCAAGCAGGAAGGGGGCCGTGGGAGCATGCAGACAGTGCCGAGGCTGCTGCGTGGTCTGCGTTGTCCTCATTCTTCCCCACACCTTGCCACCTCTCTGCTCAGCCATCTGATACAGCCAGCCCAGTGGACAGTTTTGTTTCCACTAAGCCAGCAATTAGAATATGCCAGTTCACCAGCTTCTTCATCAGTTAGTCAGAGCCTTCCTGCTCAAGGTGAAGTTCTCTCTGGGGAAGAACTGTGATAGAGTGAAGTGCTGGGTCGTGGCTGTTTCTGACCCAAGTTGGGGCACTGATGAGGAACTCTGGTGTGAGCATGTCCATTGAGTTGGCTGAAGCTTTCTCTGGTCTGCTTCCCAGTCTGACTTCATCTGACCAGTGTTTCCTCCTAGATGTTCATCCCTGATAATCATCTTATACCCCCAGGTATATATCAGCCCTTCTTTGGGAGGATCCAACCTGCCATGGGTCACTGCTGCTGTTGTGTTCCTCTTCTAGACTTCACTTGTGTGATCTAGATTTGCCCAGAGTGGGTAACTCAGACATTCATCTCTGAGCAGTCCTTAGTCTTCACCTGGCTTACCAATCTCTTATCAGGATTGTTGATTCTGAAATTCCTGCTATCACCAGGCAGGAAGTAGCAAACAGGGCCTAGTGAGGCCCACACATGCTCCCATTACAATGTAGCAGTAGCCCTCGTTCTTCATAATGGCTAGAGTCAATCATATCATCATTAAATTTTTTCACTTATTAGTCGGTCCTATAGAGTCAGGTAGTATCCTATGTTTGGTGAAACTCTTGTGTTCTTTTATGGGAACATTACCCACTTTACCTTCCTCTGTTGAAAACCAGACCATCTTATTGAAGCAAGAGGGAGCACAAGTTCCAAAACAGATCCTGAGTTGGAGAGGTAGAAGTGGCCACTCTTACCTTCAAGTCTCACACTAAATATCCTCAGATGCTACCTATTAGTGGCATCAAGTAGTGGTTATGCATGCATTTTAAGACAGTAAGGTGTCAGGCATCAAAAACTGATAACCAGCTCTGAACAAGAGGCCATAATTTGGGCTTGTCAGGCCAGGACTGTGTGGTCTACCACTGTAGACTATGTTCCTGTGGGGCCTGTTGTCAGACTCGTGGTGGATGATCACTGAGCCCATCTGATTACTGCAGGTCTTACACACACACCCTGGAAGGGGAGATGATTGACAGAGACCATGATTCCCACATCCTTTAAGACTTTGGGGCAACAGTAATATCTTCTATTCTGCATATAGTATTAATTCTACTTTTCCACTAATTTCACAGTCATTCTCCTTGAAAGACTTCCCTACCCTTATCACTTAGTCCACTAATCAAGAAGTGACATGAGGGCTCTACCAATTGCCGAGTAGGTCAATCCTCTCAAGCCTTCAATGTGATGGAAAATGACCACAGAATGGATCCAGAGACCCACTGGACCAGTAGTAAGGACAACTTTGGGTGGACTTTACCTTCCACATAACTTTACTCTAATAGCAAAGTAGTAATGAGTGTTTTGGGTTCTTCATCAGTGACGTACCTGACCCTGTGTCCAATGACTCCTGATTGATATGAGTAGTTTCCTTTCCACAGAGTGGAGTTACCCACTTTACATAACTGTCCACAGACACTTTTGGGGAGGGACTTGGGGAAATCACTCCGTGTACTGGTCCTGATATTGTGGGTCCTTCCTCAGGGGGTCTTGGCCAGCACTGGCTCAGGTTTAATAAGTGAGCAAAGGACACTGGGCTTTCATTGGGCAGCAAGTGTCAACATCCTGCTCATCCACTCTTGATCCCCTTTGGTTGGACAAGTCAGGTGACACTTTTGGTGGTCATCCTTTTTACCACTCCATGGATCATGGTCTAGCAGCCCTGTGGTTTGGGGTTTCTGCTTGCCACTCTGGCTTTGTGGCTGTTTATGGGGACCCTCAGAGGCAATGGGGATGTGGTTAAGGACTGTAGCCAGCCTTTGCTTTTCTGAATTGTACCATCCCCATGGATACCAGGGAGCCCAGCTCTATATATCCACAGCCATCCACTTTGACCTGCGGAGGATCCCTCACAAAGGACTCACAGTGTCTGGTGTCCTCATTACACTCTCCCTTTGTGTCTAGAGAAAAAGATGATCTCTGTGGCATCCTGGAGAACAAACAGCACATGGCTTCTCTGGCCCAATATCCAAACCATCCAGACCACTTGCTTACTACATCTTTCAACTTCTTCCAAGGATAGAAAAACAACACTAGGGCCTCCCCCCAAGCACATGTTTATATTGAAGCACCAAGGACTACGGAAATAACCACTGAACAAGTACCAGAGACTCACTGGACTAGTTGACTGAGGATTTTAACTGGTTCCATACATCCTTAGTCTAATTGGAAATTCATAAAGCATTTTTCCATCCTTCATATTAACATGTCCAACCCTTTATCCAACAGCTCCTGAAAGAGCTTAGTATTTTCTTTTTCCCCAGTATATTGCTACTTAAGTGACTATAGGTTCCTTCTGAGGTAAGCTTTGGGGAATCGCTTCTGTATGTAGTTGCTGTAGCATTAGGAGTTTTCTTCAAGGGGAGTTAACTAGGATTGGTTAAGGTGAGAACTGAGTAAGCAATAGTGGCTTCTCCCTGGAGAGTTGTGTCAGTCTTCTCAGCCACTCCTGGTCTTTGGTTATACAGGTCAAGCAAAACCTGCATGGCCGCTGATCGTTTGTACCACTAGCTACATAAGGTCTAGTTGCCTCTTAGATCGAGGCCTTTCATTTGCTGTTCTGGCTTTATGGCAATGTGGATATGATCAAGTGTTATTGCCAGGCCTCTGCTATTTCCAAATCCTACCATTCCCAAGGACAGCAGCAGGTCCAGTTCAACATAAACCTTTACTCTGGTCAACCCTGACCTATAGATGGCAGCCAACCCCATTTTTCAGCGACGCTGGTACCTTCCATCATTAGTACCCTCCTTGTTTTAGGAGCATCCTGGGGACCATCCTGGTTTCTCTGATGATGTGTAATAAAGGTCTTTTAAAAAGCCCACTTCTGATCCTTAAGACTTTCCAGAGGTCATTGCCATCTCTTCTTCATTTGCACATGTCAATGGCTCTCAAACTTGGCTGAAGTTAAAGTCACTTGAGGAGCTCTAAATATCCTGAGGTTTGGGCCTTGTCTCCTGAAGTTTATAGAAGATTATGGGAAGTTTAAAGGTCAAGATTTTTTTTTTAAATATCTTACAATGATGTGAATACACAGCCAGGTTGAGGACTGACACTATACGCCACCTTTTCATAACCCCTCCCTTGCCAAAGCTTCTGATAACCATACCAACAGCATATTAAGACTGGTTCCTTATGTCTTTGTCAAGATATTAGTCCACTGAGAGCACCCCAGAAACTCTCCATCATCCAGCCTCGTGTTCTGCATCCCTGCTGCAGCACCTTCAAGTCATTTCTAAGTCTTAAAGCTCCTACTGACAGAGTCACCGGGTCCTATGTATCCCTGAGGGAATAATCCTGTTCCTGTCACAAGGACAGATGACCCCTCTTGGGCCATGCTGGACTTGACAGCCATAATTGTCCTAAGCTGTGAGGGATACTTTATACCTCTTACAAGGAGTAAACATTAACTTGAGATACGTCTCAGGTGAGAAAAGGGAGGGGCCGAGAGGATTCTTCAGGACTGGGTGGTTCAAGGACCTGAAGTGCCTCTGTCCAGAGGCCCCTGGACCAGGATCCTACTCTATCAGGGTCCACTGTTGGTGTACGAGGCTTGCCACGGTGAGAACATAACGTCCCTATAACTCGTTGTCCTGATATCATACTGGCCTCAGTTCTCAGCTCCACGTGCACTTTGGCCTCATTTAAAGGAGTTCTCATCCTCTACAACCAAAGTCTCTATTTTGCTGAACTGAGCTCCCGATTTTCTTCAGTGCTACTCTGGCCATTAGCCAGCTTCTCAATCCTGGTAATCAGTACTGCCTCCCTCCCTCTCAAATGTTGGAGAAATTGTCTGAGCAAGTACATCCCCTCTGATCTCTGTCATCCCCATTTATATCAGATATGTCTTAGTAATCACGATGCTATAGTACAGAGGTTCCCAAACTCAGTATTGGAATCCCCGGGAATGCTAGTCAAGCACAGAGGCCCAGGCTCATTGAAGAAGGAAGGAGTCTGGATTTTGTATTTTCAAATTCCCCAGGTGATTCTGATCCCCCAAATGTGAGAATCATTGGCATATAGCAAGCCAGGCTATATAACTCGCAGCTCAGTCAGTAAAGAACCTGCCTGCAATGCAGGAGACCAGAGTTCAATTCCTGTGTCAGGAAGATCCCCTGGAGAAGGAAATGGCAACCCACTCCAATATTCTTGCTTGGGAAATCCCATGAACAGAGGAGCCTGGTGGGGTCAGTCCATGGGGTCACAAGTGACTTAGCAATTAAACCACCACAGCACACCAGGAATTATTAAAATAGAGGTGGGTAAAGAAAATCAGGGAAAACATTGGGGACTTCAAAGCCAAGCCTGGGCTCAAGTTTGGAATAGCTGGGGCCCCAAGACACAGAAGTTCACTTGCTTAGGCTCTTTACCTAGGATTCCCACCGGATATTTACGAGAAAGACTGGGGCAGAGACCAGAGCCCTGCTTGGTGGGACAGGCTTGCGAGTTAAGACTACATTCTTTGGATGCAAGTACAAACACCTCTTCATTCCTGGACCTCTTCTCAGAGGGCACTAGAGCCTTACCACCAAGGGAAGAGGAGTGGGAAATGCTTCCCCAACTCCCCAAGCCTGGCTAAGACAAAAGCTTCTGAAGGAAGAAAAGCCAAACCCATCTGCCTGTAGGAGAGAAGGAATTTCCTCTCCCATTGCCAGGATGAAAGGTAAGGGTCACAGCTTCCTGGAGCCCGCCACAACACCCATGGAGGCATGCTGCTGCTGGAACAAGGCAGAAGGTACTTCCCTGCTAAGACCAGAGGACGTGTGGCTGCCATGGGGATGGGCAGAGCTACTCAGAAACCCCCATTCCAGAGGCTCAGGAGCCCAGTGAGACTGAGATGAACACTGGACAAGAACAGAGGACACCTCTGCCCGCACTGCAAGCCTAGCAAGGGTAATAAGCACAAAGGTCATGGCCAGGGCAGGACAAGGTCATGGAGAGAGACCCTTTCTGTGGCCCAGAACAGTTGAAAGCTGAGGATGAGTGAGAACACAGGAAAAGCCTCTGACACCATAAGCCTCTGGCTTCCCAGGTTGCTCAGTGGGTAAAGAACCTGCCTGCAATGCAGGAGAACTCCAGAGATATGAGTTCGATTCCTGGGCTGGGAAGATCCCCTTGGAGGAGGGCACAATAGCCCACTCCAGTATTCCTGCCTGGAGGATCCCCATGGACAGAGGAGCCTGGTGGGCTATAGCCCATAGGGTCACAGAGTCAGACATAACTGAAGCTACTTTGGACTAGAACTGTAAACATAAGGCGGAAACAGACTCTGCTGGAGATACTGGAAGCAGTGAAAGCTACAACAGCCCCAAGAAAACCCCACATCTGACTAGACTCGCTATCCTACCTCTCCACACATACAGCCAACAGCCCAGCAGCCCATTTCTAGGCGCAAGATTTATCTGTACTGTTCATAAAACTGGCACTCAGACGTGTTGAGAATGGAAAGAAGGTAACTAATTGCAAAGGGATTATACAGTCAGCAAAGCCAGTTCAAGGATGCTTCAGACACTAGAGCATCAGACAGGCACTTTAACTAGGATTCTATGAGAGGACGTGGTGGAAGGGTTAGACAACACGCAAGGACCCAGAATAGACTTGAGTATGCAGAAGTTTAAAATGACAGCTGCCTTATAGCAGGTGTGGATGGGACAGGAATGAATGCTTCAGTATACAAGTCTAGGACAAGGTTATTTACATGGAAAAAAGTTTGAGTATGGACTGTATCATGGGCAAAATATCTACCAACTGCTGATATAAAGATGTAGATGTAAGAGCCAGCTTATTCTACGTTGTCCTTCTTAAGTTGTTTTGACTTGGGGATAAGATAGAAGGAATTCCATGGCATGTAAAAAGCACACAAGGATGATGAATAATTTACTATAAAGAATTAAGACCTAGATGGGATGGGGATATAGGGAGATACAAGGGGGAGGGGATATATGTATACATGTAGTTGATCTACTTTGTTGTATGGCAGAAACTAACACAACATTGTAAAACAATTATATTCCAGTTTAAAAAAAAAAATTAAGAGCGGGTAAGTGTCCAAGAAAAACACTAAACTAGAAGAAAATATTCACATCATATAAACGAAAAAAGACTAGTGTTTTGATTATATAATGAACTCCCATAAGTCAGTAAGAAAGAAAGTCCTCAATAGCAAGTCATAAACAGAGTTCACATAAAGTTAACCAGTAAAGGTGGTCAGTACCACTGAAAATCATGGACAGAAGTTAAACAAGATTACAGAAGCACCAGGTGGGCAGCTGTTACGGTAAAAACTACCTGTCAGTGAGTCCCAACAGAAGACAAATGACCCCCTCGGTTTAGACCAAGAGGAGGGTTTCCTTGCCAAGGGATTCCTCACAGGGTGCTGGTGGCATGTAGGGGAAGCACAGTGGTTAGTGCAGGACCAAGGGGAGAGGCTGTTACTCTCCCCCGGGGGGCCAAGGGAGGAGTAGTCACCTTCTCTCAGCTATCTTGCCTGCTCCCTACTGGTGAGCCCTAACCAGAGACCAGAGGGCCTGCGAGATGAAATCCACTCAGGTCAGCCTCCAGGAACACAGGAGGTGGACAACGGTGGTCAGAGGAGCCAATAAAAGATCCTCAAAACCCTACATTGTTAGGGACTCCAAACAATGACTTTCATTGTAGCTGAATGGGCACATACAAAAGCTTTAGTCATTTCCAGTAAAATATAAGGTCTGCACGCCCAATGGCTCCTGGACATACACCACAGAGAACCTTAAACATGTTCTGGGAGACAGTGAGGAATGCTCAGAGCAGCACTGCTTAGAACGCGAAACCCTGGAATGAAACCCTTGCCTGATGTTGGCTCCCAGTTTTGGTCTTTGCCCTTTTGTTCCACTCAGGGTACTATAGGGAGCTCACCCTTGAACTCGCAGGCTGCGTTTCCCTGGCTCCTCATTGAGCTAGCTCTTAGCTGCTTTTTGGCCAGTGAAAGGCCTGGTGAGTGGCTGAAGGGTGGGAGAATCCAGGGCGTTCTTTCTTTTGACTCTGTCTCAGGAAGCTCCTGTGACTCAGGTCGGCCGGCCTTGTTTCTGCCTCTCCAGGGGCCCCACCCTGGGCTTCCTAAGACTCTGTTCCCTTCTCTCTCTCTCCCCAGCCTAGTGGCAGTAATATACCCCTGAAACCGTTCATTTCTTGGTTCCCCCACCATCTCAGTCCATTTCCTAGCATCTCAATCTTCAGAAATAACTCATTACTTGGCTTGAATCCCCTTTGTAATAAATATTTGGAATGCTTCATTTCCAAGCTTGTTGTTGTCCAGTCACCAAGTCAGACCCAACTCTTTGCAACCCCATGGACTGCAGTATGCCAGACTTCTCGGAGTTTGCTCATGCCCACTGAGTCAGTGATGCCATCCAACCATCTCATCCTCTGCTGCTCCATTTATTTCACCTTCAATCTTTCCCAGCATCAGGGTCTTTTGCGATGAGTTGGCTCTTCATATCAGGTGGCCGGAGTATTGAGCTTCGGCATCAGTCCTTCCAGTGAATACTCAGACTTGATTTCCTTTAGGATTGACTTTGTTGTGGTATGCAGGATCTTTAGTTGCTGCATGTGGGGTCTAGTGCTTTGTCCAGGGATCAAACCTGGGTTCCCTGCATTGTGAGCATGCAGTCTTAGCCACTGGACCACCAGGGAAGTCTTTTCTAGATTTAGACCACGATTAAGAGTTAGAAGATACACTGCACTGGAAAAAAAAAAAAAAACGCCAAAGATGAAGATTGCCTAATTCATTGTATAAAACTAGGATAGTTCTAACACCACAGAGAAAAAGCAAGTTATATGTCAACGTCATTAACACATGCAAGAAGTCTAAAAATATTGGAAAATCAAATACAGAAGTGTATAAATAGGGACCAAGTAGAGTTTGTCTCAGAAATGCAAGGATAGATCACTATTGGAGGATATTAATAATTTCATTACTATGTTAGAGGAAAAAACCACATTATCTCAAGTTTAAAAAAATCATTTGCAACCTTTATAAATGAGTGAATTTTGTCAAGCTAGGAATGAAAAGAAACATCTCTAGCCTGACAGAGAATCTTCCAAAGGCTTAGAGCAAACATCACATTTAATGAACCATTAGAAGCATTCAATTTACTGGATGGTATTACTACTATTGTTATTAACGCTGTCCTGGGAAATTAAATACTGCTAACATTAAACAGGGAGAAATATTTGTAGCTATGATCATATTTCAAGCTCAAGAAGAAAATTGAAGTTCAAACTGAGTACATGCTAGAATTATACTTATTATTCCTCCCCTCATATGTCAATGTTTCAGAAAGCTCATGAAAGACAACATAGCCATCCTTAAAATGACCCGGGGCTTCCCAGATGACTCGGGGGTAAAGAATCCACCTGCCAATGCAGGAGACATGGGTTCTATCCTGGGTCAGGAAGATCCCCTGGAGGAGGAAATGGCAACCCACCCCAGTATTCTTGCCCAGAAAATCCCATGGACAGAGGAGCCTGACAGGCTCCATGGTGTCACAGAGAGTCAGACACAATTGAGCACACATGTACACACACACACAGTGGTGGGGAGGGAGGTCAGATGATGTGTTAGACCCATGGCAGGCTCCGCGCAGGAACGCAGGATGTCAACTCTAGTTGCGATGAGCAACTTTCTTCTGCTTAAGGCAACATTTCCCAAGGACACTTACCCCCGTCCCCTTGTGGAAGGTACAAAGATAACTTCCTGTGCCCCATGCTCAAAAGTGGGGAGTGGGGAGGAACCCACACCAACCAAAATAAACCCAGTTACTCAGGCCTCTTGACATCCACGGGCTCAGATACACCAGCTCATTCCCTTCAAAAGTCAGGATTACTGTTAGTGGGGCCTCCCTGCTGGTCCGGTGGTTAATAGTCCACGTATCAATGCAGGGGACACAGGTCAGTCTCTGGTCCAGGGAGGTCTCACCTGCCTCGGGGCAGCTAAGCCCGTGCCCCACAATCGCTGAGCCTGCGCCCTGGGGTCTGGGCTCCACAGCAAGAGAAGCCACGGCAGTGACAGACCTGATGACAACCAGAGTGGCCCCAACTAGAAAGAGCCCTCATGCAGCAACAAAGACCCAGCACACTCGCAAAATTAAAAGAAAAGGATGTATGTTAAAAAACCACATCATTATTCCCAGCGTTTCCTGAAGCTTTATGTAGTCAACCCTTCCCCTCCTTTTCCAATCTCATTTTAGCTTAGAGATAAGCGTAAACTGGGGAGAGAAACAGTTTGTCCAAAGCTAAGTGACTAGTTAATGGCCAGATATCCCTAATCCCCATCGTTGGTTACCTGACATGTCTACTCCATAACCAAATAAAGAAAGCTATTCCCCATCCATTCCAGTACCTAGACAGGCCAGCTCTTGCATTTATTGGTACTGTTTTAATATATTAATTTCTGCTTCTGTTACTTTCTTTAGTGATCTCATTTAAACAGAAAACTTGTTTATGGGATTTGGCTAAAATTATAGTTACACTCAAAGCTTCTGTAATGTCTTTACAAAACACATGTTTTTAAAAATTATTTAAGTTATGAGTTTACCTCTGGGCACTTGATTTACTCTTTGAACCAGTACTTATGAAGCAGAGCATTTTAAATTGGAAGAGCATGGGAATTTTTTCTGTTGCATAAGTTATATTCTCTTGTGACAATGCAATTTCTGTCTTTTGAAATGTAAGATTCTCTGGCCCAGTATAGAGTTGATTTTTATCAGTCTTTCATGGATGCTTAGAAAATTCAAACTCTTAATAGGGTACAAAGTTCAATGTCTAATTATCAGCTTAGCACAGAGTGCCATTTTTTTCCTAAAAAAATCAGATAGGAGATGAAGAAATGTAACCCAACAGTCACATTCTTGGATACATTCCAGAGTATTCTCAGATTTATAAATATTCTAGAATATTCATTTGGTGTAAAGTTGGCAAAGAACCTAGATGCTCATTACAGGAAATGAAAAATAGAATTACAGAAGTTAGAAGCCATGAACTGCATGTAGTATAACAACCAATTTTGGTGTTAAATGAAACTGAAAGATCTATAGCACAACATCATTTATGTAAATGAAAAATACATGTAACATTTTGTATTATCCAAGGATAAATGCATATTTTCAGACATTTAACATACTCTAGAGTGATTAGCTATAGGAGAGGTTGAAATTGGAGTGAAAAATCAAGGATAAGGAGAGAAAGGGAAAGAGGTTACAATCATTCTGGTTTAGATTATTTGATATTTGGTACCTCTGAGCACACACACACCTAAGACATCAGGCTCATGCAAGTTAGTTGATTTGTCCTCAGACCCTTTGCCTTCCACCCCTGCAAACTGCTATTTGCAGATTCCTCTGCTGTGATGGGCAACTTCTAAGACAGCACTCATGATCCCTGCTTCTTGGAATTCACATCATTCCCTAACACCCTCCCCTTCAGTGTGGGCAGGACCCATCACTTGGCTCTAAATACTAGGATACAGCAAGGGTGTCACTTCCATGCTTGTGTTTTATGAGACAGCATCCACACAAGATGAAGGTCACAATTTCCCTCTTGGCTTTAATGAAGCAGCCATTGGTGTTAGGGAAACACATACGGCAAGGAAATGCAGGAAACCTCCAGAAACTGAGGATTGCCTCTAGTCAGAAGCCAGCCAGAAACTGCAGTCCCAATGCTACCCAAGGAGCTGAATTTTACTGCCCATCTGAGTTTGGAGGCAGATTCTTCCCCAGACAAGTCTCAGTGTGAGAATGTGCAGCCTAGCCAACACCAGGATTGCAATTTTGAGAGACTCTGAAGCACAGGACCAGTGAAGCTGTGCCTGGACTCTTGATACTTAGGAAATGTGATAGCTGTATTGATTTCAGCTGCCAAGTTCAGTCCTATTCTTATGTAGCAACAGTTCAGAAATGAGTCCATCAGCAACTTCTGGCTAGGTTCAGAAAATGGCTTACTTACAGGATATTGGTTAGAGGACAGACAAGCTCGTGTATTTACCTTCTCTTTCAGCTCGAGCAACATCTCAGTGACTCCAGGTTGTCCTCTCCTGACAGATAGCCTCACATGACCCTGGCTCTGGGAACATCAGATCTTCACTTTCACAAGCCTGCTGTTGCTCATCTCTGGGTTACTGCACTCATTCCATTTCGCTTTATTTTTATGGTAGCTATGTAATGAATTCTCTTAAAGTCTTTCCAGTAAGGAAAACTGAGCCAATGTTGACAAAAGGCCCAAAGAATTTGTTTTTGATTTCTTAATGAAGTATAAATACATGTAAAATATTGAGAAACAAAAGATCTGAGTGATTCGTCATCTATGGATTGGATAATTCCTATTGTTACAAAGCCCATTCTTCCCAATGATCTATATAATCAAACAATACCAAATGAAGATAATTTTCTACAGTAATTGACACTATTCAAAAATTCATCTGAGTAGAAGCAGAGTAGCCCAAGTCATTTTAATACAGAACAAAGCAATTTTATTACCTGATTTCAAGACTTTAAGAGAGCTGTAATAACCAAGGCAGTGTGGTATTGGCATAAGGTAGACATAGGAAGGACTGACGCTGAAGCTGAAACTCCAATACTTTGGCCACCTCATGCGAAGAGTTGACTCACTGGAAAGACCCTGATGCTGGGAAGGATTGGGGGCAGGAGGAGAAGGGGGTGACAGAGGATGAGATGGCTGAGATGGCTGGATGGCATCACCGACTCGATGGGCATGAGTTTGAGTAAACTCTGGGAGCTGGTGATGGACAGGAGGCCTGGCTTGCTGCGATTCATGGGGTCGCAAAGAGTCAGACACGACTGAGCGACTGAACTGAACTGAGACATACATCACTTGTCACAGCAGGCTTTCTGGGAAGCAGATACTGAGAGTTAGGAATGCAAACATTTTGAAAGAAAAATGCCTTTGAAAGGGAAGGAGGAGGAAAGGTGGATCAGAAGAATCCATCAGGTTGCAGTATAGCCTGACAAAACTCTCTGAAATGGGGGAAATTTGGTCCTGAGGGGAGGTTCATAACGGGTAGACTTAACTAGGCCTTTGATCAAGGTAGTGGTGGGATGAGGTCAAACTCTTCTCTGGGCAACCTCAAGCCCATGACTGACCAAGGTAGTGGTACAGAAATTGGTTGGGGGAAACCCTGAAAAGCAGGAGACCTCATGTCAAAAGCTAAGGCAGACCTTGAACAGCTAACAACTGGAAGATGTCAGTTAACTGTGCTTCTTCTACCTGGGCAATGAACCCTTTTCCTGAATGTGTCAACAGTATAGGGAATCCAGAAATAGGTTCCTAGGTTTCAAAAGATCTTTAACAAAGGCACTCATACAATTCAATGGAGAATATGTTTTATAATGTAACTAAACCTAGATATACGATATGGAAGAGAGTTAACCACAAATCCTACCTCATTTCAACCCACACATAGGTTAAGTTATGTCTGTGATCAATTTCAAATTAAACGCCAAAGCCATAGAAGTTACTGAACTTTACATAGGACTGCTACTGACCTGTTTATCCTCCCTTCCGGAGTGTCTATAGTGAAGTGAAGTCGCTCAGTCGTGTCCAACTCTTTGCGACCCCATGGACTATAGCCTACCAGGCTTCTCCATCTATAGGAATCTCCAGGCAAGAATACTGGAGTGGGTTGCCATTTCCTTCTCCAGGATATCTTCCCAACTCAGGGACTGAACCCGGGTTTTCCACATTGCAGGCAGACACATTACTATCTGAGCCAGCAGGGAAGCTTTAGCTGTACTCATATTTGGGTTGGCCAAAAAGTTCACATGGGTTTTTCCGTTAGATATTACGGAATGAAACTTTGGGCCAATCTAATACAATGGCAGAGTTGAATTTGCAACAGACACAAATAGTTTTGGCTCTCAAAGCCTAAACTATTTAGAACCTCAGCTTTTTCAGAAAAGGTTTGCTCAGCCATTCTATTGAGTTTGCTAGGTTATCTGGTACCAGCTGCATTGGCTGAAACTTCCTCAACAGAAGATTCTGGTCCTTCTCTGGGCCCAACTGGGTGTTTGCAGGATTTCTTTCCACTCAATATTTGCAGGGCAGTGATCCCAAACTTATCCACAGCCACACACTGGGGGCTGTGCTTTATTTACAGTAAAAGGTGCAATAATTCATCTTTTACTCTGCACAGAATATCCTAAAATACCCTTGACCACTGATCTTTTAAAAGTTTGATGTGGCAGATCCTTGAATCTTTGGTTTGTCTTCTACCCCAAGAAGTACACTCCTTACCAACACTTTTGATGTGTTAGCCCCTTACTGCTCATCCAGTCCAATCAGCATGCCATCAACAGAGTGGATAAATATGTCCTTCAGTACATTCAGATGGTCCTGATCTCAAACTACAATAGAGTTCACACAACTCTAGAGCAAAATCAAATTTATGATGTCTGTTCCTTGTAGATGTGAGCCACTTCTGATTCTCAGAATAGATATTTACCATACTAATGTCTACATGCCATGTATCTCAGATACACAGATGACACCACCCTTATGGCAGAAAGTGAAGAAGAACTAAAGAGCCTCTTGATGAAATTGGAAGAGGAGAGTGAAAAAGTTGGCTTAAAACTCAACATTCAGAAAACTAAGATCATGGCATCCAGTCCCATCGCTTCATGGGAAATAGATGGGGAAACAATGGAAACAGTGAGACTTTATTTTCTTGGGCTCTAAAATCACTGCAGATGGTGACTACAGCCATGAGATTAAAAGACACTTGCTCCTTGGAAAAGTTATGACCAACCTACACAACATATTAAAAAGCAGAGATATTACTGTGCTAACAAAGGTCTGTCTAGTCAAAGCTATGGTTTTTCCAGTAGTCATGTATGGATGTGAGAGTTGAACTATAAAGAAAGCTGAATACCAAAAAATTGATGCTTTTGAATTGTGGTCTTGGAGAAGACTCTCAAGAGTCCCTCGGACTGCAAGGAGATCCAACCAGTCCATCCTAAGGGAAATTGGTCCTGAATATTCACTGGAAGGACTGATGCTGAAGTTGAAGCTCCGATACTTTGGCTACCTAATGCGAAGAACTGACTCATTTGAAAAGACCCTGGTGCTGGGAAAGATTGAAGGCAGGAGGAGAAGGGGACAACAGAGGATGAGATGGTTGGATGGCATCACCGACTTGATGGACATGAGTTTGAGTAAGCTACGGGAGTTGGTGATGGACAGGGAAGCCTGGTGTGCTGCAATCCATGTGTTGCAAAGAGTCAGACACGAATGAGTGACTGAACTGAACCTCAAAAATACCTACCAAAATTAAAAATGTGCATATGCAAAACCACTCCCAGGTATATACCCTAGGAAATATTGTATACCACTATGGGTCACAATTTACCCATTGGAATAGTTTGATGAAAAACTGAGTAAAGTACAGTAACATATTTCACAGCAAGTGAATTACAGAAGGATTATAGTAGTTCATGTAGATAAAAGCTTACAAAACTACCACAAATGCATGGATTTATGTTTTTCAAAGATAAAATGAACTGATACGCAGTTCAAGAGGTTGTCAGGGAGTAGGGTATTGGGGTTACAATGAAATGAATTGATGAGTACGTTATGATTGCTTTTTGATTTTACTCTTCAAATAAAGATGTTATTTTTAAGTACTCATCGAGATAAAATATATACATGTTGTATATACCTTATAAGTATATGAGTTTTATATCTACCTAACTACTTCCCCTGGAGGAAGAAATGACAATCTACTCCAGTATTCTTGCCTGGAAAATCCCATGGACAGAGGAACCTGGCAGGCTACAGTCCATGGGGTTGCAAAGAGCTGGACACAACCGAGCATGCATGTACATGCACACCCACTTCCCCAGGCAAGATGTAGAATATTTATTACCTGAGAAAGTTTCCTCTTACTCCAGGAAGCAACGGATCCAATTTCTCTCATAGATTAAGTTGACTGTTCTAGAACTCCATATAAACAGGGTCCTAAGTTATATACCCTTGACAACCTGTGTTGCTTCATCTTCTCTGTTAAGCTTTACTGCCCTTATCACCCATGCGAAAATCAGTTGTATTAGCAACCATTCTGAATATTTCAAGCAAAGGAACTTTTTTCCTGATTGGACCTTGACTGCCAACTTAACAAGCTTACATTCCCATAAAAGAAACTTATGGTATTTTTATGTCTGTACATTTTGCTAGGTCAGTTTAGCTGCTCTTAAGACTGTTTGGAATATCCAGCTTCAGAAACTTCTTGTGCTCTCCTGATTTACTTTCATAACCAAGATTATTTGAGCTTTGAAACAAGCTAAGAAAAATGTCCCTTTTTCCTTTCTCTGGTAGTCACTGGTAACTCCAAAGATTAGAGTTAACTGAAAGAGCTTAGCTATGAAGTACTCTGGGCCTGATTTTATTTTTCACTGGAATAGAGATGAGTCATTTCTTCATTTCATTATGGTAAAATTCTGTTTTTCTAGGAGTGTGTTCATATAATCCAAGTTTCAGATTAGCATAAAGTGGCTCATAGCATTATGTGTAATTACATTCGATTTCCTAAATCCAAATATTATTTACTTGGAGCATCTTTTGACCAGTTATTTTAGTCTGAGTTTTCCCAAAAGCAGACCCGAAGATAAGTGCAAGCAGATTTGGGAAACACCAGTATTTAGAGAGTAGAGTGATGAGATGAAAGAAGGCAGCCAATGTCTTGCATTATTAAGACTTAACACTAGAAGTGATCAGAGCCTAGTCTCACTGGGAAACTAAAGGTATCCCACCTGACGGGCAAAAGAATAGGGCATTTACAAACTAATTCCAATAAATAATTGGTTAAGCCTTGCTCCAAAGATAGGTTAATTTCCTAGCACTTGGGCCCTGTCCTATGCAAAAAAAAAAGGGTCTTTTGTGGCTTTGGAAGAGCCCTCAGATGCAAGACTGGCAGTTAGACAGCAGCCAGTACCTGCTGGTATGTTAAGACCTGAGGGGTGTGGGTGGACATGCACCAGTCTTACCAGATCTGTCCACCTCCTCCTTGGCCTTTCCAGAGAGTCTTGCCCCTATTGCATCATGTATTTCATTAGGTTCTGCTATTTTATATATATATTATATATATATATATATATATGTATATATATCTTATGCAACATACCTACAGAATCCAAAGGTGGAAAAAAAACAGTAAGTTTGAGGTTTAGCTGTCAATATAAAATGTTAAGAATGGTTCAAGCTTCTCTTTAAATTTTACTTTCCATTGTTGTTCAGTTGCTAAGTCATGTCCAACTATTTGCAACCCCATGAATTACAGCACACCAGGCTTCCTGGTCCTTTACTATCTCCCAGAGTTTGCTCAAACTCTTGTCCATTGAGTCAATGATACCACCCAACCATCTCATCCTGTTGCCCACTTCTCCTCCTGCCCTCAATCTTTCCCAACATCAGGGTCTTTTCTAATGGGTCAGCTCTTTGCATCAGGTGGCCAAATATTGGCGCTGCAGCTTAACCCACAAGTTATGATTTCTGGTATTTATCATTCATTTGTAGTAACTTACATCACTTGTTCTGAGACAAAGAATTTCAGTAGTTTCTAAATTCTAAATAGGTGGGTAATTAGGCTGAAGTCAAAGATAACAAAATTGTATTTTGGTCAGAGAAGGTGATCTACAGGTAGCAGAGTTCTGGTGGCCCAGCTCTGCCCCCTTGGCACACCCAAGCACATCTGATTTCAGTGTGGCTGTGAAGGACAGTGTCCTGTCTCAAGAGCTCACCAACCTCTTCTTCCTTGCACTTTCCCTGAAACCTGGGAGCTTATCCAGACTACAGGCAGAGCAGTTCAGAAGTGGAGAGTTGATATTCCTTGGGGGCAACACTCCAGTAGGGGATGAGTGGTGAGGGCAGCACATGCTTTGGCCTCCCAACCTGTAGACACACCCCTGCAGCACATCCTTCAGAGCTCCTCAGGTCCCTACAGGGTGAAGCCCCAGTTGCCTACAGCAAGAACCAGCTATATAATGCTCCCTTTACTGATTTCATTGTCACTCTCCCCCTCCCTGTTGCCTGGGATCACCTCCCAACTAAGTGACCCACACTCGTGTTCTCTCAGGCTCTAGTTTCTGGGAACACTAGACCAAGACAGAATGTTAAGTGTCTTGAGGAGTGATGAAGTTTGCTTTGTGGCCTAGTATCTGGTCAGTTTATCAGCATTTCATGCATACTTGAATATAGTCTAAGTTACTCACTTAGAGTGAACGCTTTCTGACCTGTGTTTCCCTCAGGGCAGCGGTCCCCAACCTTTTTGGCAACCGGTTTCATGGAAGATAATTTTTCCATAGACTGGGTGGATGGTTTTGAGATTATTCAATTGCATTATGTCTATTGTGCCCTTTTTTCTATTATTATTACACTAGCTCCACCTCAGATCATTAGGCATTATATCCTGGAGTTTGGGGACCACTGCCTGAGGTCATGTCTGCTAAGTATTTATTTTTTGTTTCATCTTCCACATTCTTATCTTTGCCTACTTGGTATATCACCTATACAGCACATATCAGACATGTTACATACATCACAATCCCTTCAGTCTGACCTGCCCCTTGTTCTGGCAGCTGATTTCACGTTGACATAAATGCCATGGTGTTCACACAGACATCAACTCCTGCTCCTGGGTTTCCCTATTCAGATGGAGGCACAAAATGCCCATGCCCAGTTACTGTGTGTGTGTAAATGAAGATGTATAGAAAGGTAATGTTGCACAAGTCAGCCCCTGACACACAGCAGAGGGGACTCAACAGGTCAGTTCTTCCTTCTCTCCCTGAATGAACTGACAGACACAGACTAAAGTTTTACAGGAGGGTCTTGAGAAGTCAGTTGCATGGTTAAACTTTTTCCTGACTAACAGGAAGTTCTGTTCTGAGTTACCTCCCCCCTGGTTTCCCTCTAATTTCAGCTGCAGATAATTTGGATAGATCTAGACAAGCTTGAACTCATGCTGATGGTGACCAGCCTCAAGTGACCTACATGTCTTCCTGCTTTCTGCCTCAGGGTCTTCACAAAGCCACTGAAGACAGCCCCACTTTTGTGCAAGCACAGGCTTGAAGTAAACTCAAAAGGAAGAGGTGTTGATACCTTCAGGGTATATCTCCATTGGGAAGCAAGAGTTACAGCTAAATGCCCTGGATGCCCATTCTTCATAGAGATGGAGTTTGGAAGACATTCCTTTCTCTTTCTCAGCAGAAGCAAGACTCTGCAGCAGCACTGTTTAAGGCTCATATCTCCTGGGTTGAGTTACAGGTGAAAAGGAGAGCACTGGGTGATGGAGTGGTTCCAGTACCTCAATGGTATTGGATAATGGAAACCCATGTTTGTAGGACAGCATGACTTTAAAAGACTGATTTGGAAACCTTGATGAATGAGAGGCTCAGATCAGCCTCCTAGCAACTCAGGACATGCTGTGAGAACCAGGACACTTCTGTGACTTTCTTTAAAGAGATCTTCATCTCCTGCAGCTAGAAGACAGATTGTGTTGAAAATTCACACTGAGCATTTGACTCTAAAGGTGGTAGAGATACAAAGGACACTGAATGAAAATTTGACAGGTCTCCTTTGCTAGATTCAGAGCCTTGATGGGCAAAGAATGGGACCCCGAGACTCAGGATGGGTATGTTTGGGTGGATGTCCCTGAGAATCCTGAACTTTCAGATATCCCCTCAAACCTGCAGGCTTGGAGAAGCGCTCCCCCTAATCTAGGCTAGAAAGAAACAGCTTCCTGTTGCTTAGAGATCATGAAAAGATCACACTTGACAAATAGACTGTGAAAAATGTTACACGCCCTCCTAAAAATCCACCTCTTCTTATTATCTCAAAAAATAACTTGGCTCACAGCCCCCTCCATCCCCAAGCCAGGAATAGTCTTTGTCCTGAGAGGAAGAAGCTTCTTTACTGAGAATGTCACAAGGCCTGACAGGTACATACTGTAGCACCTGTGAGAACAGGCATGGAAGGTCTGCCTTGAATGTTGCCCAGTAGGGTTAAGAATGTGGGGCTGCACAAGGGTAAGTGTGACATGAGAGCACTTTCCCAGGACCTGATATCCTGGCAGGGACATCTGGAGATGACCCAACCAGAGACTGCGGAGATGGCAGTTTTGAAGCTTGGAGATGATGACGACCTGTAATAAGTGACCTGGAGATGCTTGAACTGTTTTGGCAGAGTGTTGAGAAAGGGGTCAGAAGGCGCAGGGAAGGTGTTACAAGTGATTTTCCCCTAAGATCAGAAAATCCACTAGGAAAGCTGTGTCTTCTGGGCCCTTCTCAAAGACAAAGGCAATAAAGAATGCATTAGGGTGGCAACATCATCATTGAGAAACTGTCTTTATAGTGAAGGTGTAACAGCAGAGTATGCTGCTATGGAATTAGGCTCCTTGCATCAATACGGAAAATAAGATTCTATACAGAGGTCAGGCAGTATCATTTTGTCTCCTGATTAGCATTTTGTGTTTGATGGTAATATGTACTAAATAATAAGCAAGGTCTAGCGTGCAGAGTGTCTTAACCAGTGTCAGTTCTCTGGAGGCCAACACAGTTGGTGTTTTAGGGTGAAATAGACGGGTAATAATATTTTTTCACTTCTATTATGAGAAGACGACATTCAAGGGCCAGAAAGCAAGTTTGTCAGCTACAACAGTTAAAGAAAATAGTTACAATCTCTATGAAGTTTCTCGTCTGAGCCAGTTGTCTCGTTGGAGAATGGGTTTCCTCGAGGAAAGACCTACAATATCACCAGAGGTATTTCCCTAGGCTTTCCTTAGAAAATCATTTTAGAATAATTATACTAGGTAAAGAACATCCAGACTTGAGGTCTACTAGACTCTGAAGTATATGGAGACCAGATGATAAATTGAGTCCTGGTTCAAGTTCATGCCACAGTGTGGTCAATGGTTCACTGGATCCATCCCATGTTTCCCAGTCCTCAGTGAAGAAATTGATAAACTTAACATCTTGTTAAGACTCACAAGTGGCTTGTCAACTGGTGAAATAAGATATCAACATAAGAAAAACCAAGCAGAATTCCCTGAAACAATGTTATAATTCCTGATCCATCCCAGCCTCTGACTATGTATCCTGGGGAGAATGCTCTTCCCATTTCACTAATCTAGGGACTTAAGACCACTCACCAAGGCCCCCAGGCAGGAAATTGTTGGATTCTTGAATGGTGGTGGTTGGGGGTGGGGGGTTGGGCGGGCAGTAACAGAAATAGACTTTAAAATCAAACAACATTTAATAACATCAGCCTGTGAGCCTTTTTCACCCACTTGTTGGACCCAAAGGGAGAAGATGACAATATTCACCCAGGAGCTCCTGAATAATTAAAAACCTATGAAAAGAGCATCAGTTCATTGTCTCATCCTTGGGTCTACATGTCAAAGACCAAGTTTCTAGGGATCTCTTCCTACAGCAGATCTAGGCAGTATTAGCCTTTTTTTTTTTTTTTTAAGGCAGTATTAGCCTTGAATGCTTAAGCTCACCCTCCAATGGAAAGTCCTTCCTATAGCCAACCTCCCATCCTGAAGACCTCAGGCTCCTGTGGGGCAGGATATACCCCCACCATTTCAAGTCTAGGGAAAAGGGCTTTGGAATTTGGCCTGAGATGCAACTTCCTCTGAAGTGATGTCTGGGATATGAGTTCAATAGTTACTAAACTTGTAGAATTGTAACTGTTTAGGGTCCTTGGGGAAGAAAGGTTGAAAAGAAGTCTCACAGGTGTCTATTGTATGCCAGTGAGCCAATTTTATAAATAGTTGTGTCCTCCAAGGACTATTTTAGCCACTGAAGTCAAGAAATTTGGTATTCATAGACATCTTTAAAGATGGGGATACCAGAGTCTAGCTTCCCATAGGAAACCCTTTAACATGGGACAGCCTGATTCAAAGGCAAATGTGATGGACAATTTGCCCCCTACTTGGACTCAGATGTGAACAAATGCATAGGAGTTCAAGCATATACCTCCCCAGTACATCTGCTTCAGGGATTCTAAGGACTTTGGCCATCTTGTTAATGCTATCTGTGATGGGACCTCTTGCTGCATGTCAGTCCTCTCCTTATTTGCAGGACAAGCTGAAGATGCTGAATTCAAATGCCTCCTCTTAATCTCATTCAACTGATTTTGGTGGTACCAAAACTACTTTGGTTTACTGAAACTACTTTTGCAAGGCCACCCAAACTGTCCAAAACATCACAGCATTTTAAGTTCACTGCTTGATCATTCTAGAACAAGAATGGCTTCCCTGAGGACATCTCAGGTCAGTGTAATCAGAGAACACATGCAAAAGCTAGGACCTTTTAATATTTCATATGCAACCATTTAGAGAGGATTGTCAGCTTGATGGTAGCAAAATAGGTTGCTGTTATAGTAATATACCATGAATATATTATGCTAAATCCCTGCTTCTATCAAGTCTCAGTACTTTCATGAAAAATATAAAGAAGTTATACACTATGACTTTGTTATACAGTTAGAATGGAATACAAATTCTGATTATAAATTCAATTATAATTGATGTATATATAGCTCTATATTATGGTTATCAATAAAGAATTTTTCTGATACTGAAAATGAACAACACTCTATCTAGTGTCTGTACTATGGTTTATTCAACAAAGGCATGGTTAAATATTTAGTATCTTAGCTTTTTCTTGTATTTGGTCTTTTATGACTTAACTGCTTTAGGTAAAATTATTGAAGTGAGAACAGACCTAGTGGTCGATACTGCCTGACTGCCTTTCAGAAGCATCCTATTGACTTGGGCCAATTGATGACGTCAATCACAGTACCCCACCAACATCAAGTATTCAAGTAGATAACCACCCCTCACATTAGTTTTCACATCTACTCTTATGCAGTTAATTTCTGCATATTTACTGGTTTTGTTTTGAGGTAAGTTGTGCCCAGTCCATTATTTTGTTTTGAGACAGTTTAAAAGTATACATAACATTCACCCTAATTCAGCAGTTTTTAGTATATTTGTAAGAATTGTGCAACTACAACTCTCATCTAATTCTAGGACATTTTGATATTTAATTTAGTTGCTCTACAAGTTCACATTCTTCTGCCTGTTTAGAGCCAGTTAACAGCATATTTGAAATTATCTCAGTTGTACTTTAAGAATTTCTATTTTGGTTATTTAAAAAATATTGGATATTCTCTAAATGGCAAGACTTCATATTGTCCTTTAGTGTTTTTTCAAAAAAAATTAGAGGAGACCTTTTTCAGCACTGTTAGGTTCACAGCAGAGCTGAGCAGAAAGTACAGAGTCCTTGAATACCTCCCCACCTACTTGCAGTATTCCCCATCTCAACATCTCCCACCAAAGTGGTATATATGTCACAATCAATGAGCCTACACTGACACATTATTATCCAAAGTCCATAGTTAACCTTAGGGTTCATTCTTGGTGTTGTATATTCTTTGGGTTTGGATAAATATATAATGACTTGTATCCATCATCATAGTATCATACAGGACAGCATCACAGCAGTGAAGATCTTCCATGCTCTGCCTGTTCATTCCTCCCTTCCCCCAAACCCTGGCAACCACTGATCTTTTCCCGCTGTCTCCACAGTTTTGCCTTTTCTATAACGTCATGTAGTTGGAAGTACACCGTGTGTAACCTTTTCTGACTTGACCTTCACTTAGTAATGTGCATTGAAGTGTTCTGTCTTTTCATGGCTTGATAGCTCATTTCTTTTTAGCATTGACTAATATTCCATTTTCTGGATAGACCACCAGTTATTTATCCCATTTTTCCACCAGCTATTTATCCTATTTATCCATTCACCTACTGAAGGACATCTTGGTTTCTGCCAAGTTTTGGCAATTAGTCTTTTGAGCATAGTTACTTTTCTTAAGTATTTAAAATAGCCAATTTAAAGTGTTGAATAAGTCCAATATCTACGGTTCCCAGGATAGTTTTTGAGAGCTATTTTTCTTATGGTTGGGCCGCATTGTTTCAACTTTTTGTTGAAAACTGGACATTAATATGGTAGCTCTGGAGATTAGGTTTTCCCTAGGATTTGCCATCTGTCATTTGCTCATTTAGTAACTAAATTCTATGAAATCAGGATTCATCACATGACTATTGAGGTCTAAATCTGTTAGCTAAGTGATGTAAGGAAATCTGCCAATCAGTAGCTAATTACCTGGGACCATAAAGACTCCCAGTATTTGTTGAGGGGGTTTGTGCATGTGTTAGCACATGCCTTTAGAACTCAGCCTGGCAGTTGAAAACTGCTTTAGCCTTCATTTTCTGCTTGTTCAGAGTTTCAAGATCAGTGAGAGGTAAGGCCTAGAACCTTCTCAAGTGTCTTTTCTGGAATGTGTGGAGCCCTAAGTATGTGACTTTCTAGATTCCTAGGAAGATATTGGAGCTTTTCAAAGATCATCTGGGCATATAATTTCCAGTTTTTCCTGTTAAGTTTTTTGGTTATCCCAAAGTTTCCCCCAGCTGATATCCAACATCTTAGGCAACTGCTGTGTTAAACTATTGCCTCTATTTTTGACAAGTTCTCCCAGGGAAGTTTTGAACTAGATGACCACCAAGTCAGGTCAAATAAAGACAGTGTTTTGGGTAGGGTCTTCCAGTGGACCAAACAGGTCAAAAAGTGATAATATATTCTCCAGATAAGGATTTTTAAAGAGTTTTGATTTCATTCTGCTCTGGTGATTCCCAAATTTGCTGGTTTACAAAGTTACCACAGAGCTGGGGGTGAGGATGGTAGAAATAGAAATAGGACATTTTAAAAATACCACAGAGTTTGCTGATAGAGATTTCCCTGAGTTAATGCAAGGTTTTAGTTCAAATTCTGAAATAGTTGATTTTGACAATTTTCCCACTGTTCTCTATGGAGGATCTTTGGGCTTCCCTGGTGGCTCAGATCTACCTGCAGTTCAGGAGACTTGGGTTCAATCCTGTGTTGGAAAGATCCACTGGATAAGGGAATGACTGCCCACTCCAGTATTCTTGCCTGGGAAATCCCGTGGACAGAGGTGCCTGGTCGGCTACAGTCCATGGGGTTGCAAAGAGTTAGACATGACTGAGCAAATAACACTTTTATTCTTCCATTGTCACTGATGTCATTCATCTGTAGGTTTTATATACCTAGCTAAAATATCAGCCCTTTTTTGCCCTTCCTTGTATCCACATGGGAAGACCAAATGTGATTTGGGAACACATAGCACTGTTTCCTACCTTCTTGGAGTAAAGTAGGAGCATGACTGGGTTCTTGTCCCACTGTGGGAAAAGTGATATACACCTGTGCTCCTAAGCCGGTGACAATTTACAAACTTATTAGTCCATGAGTTAATGCACTTGCATTGGACTATAACATGAATTTCCTGCCACTGAGAAGACTTGCTGTCAGAATACCCCCAGTTGAACTGAAGTGTGCTTATTGATGCAGTTGATCTACATTCTGGTACAAACTATTTCACTGACAAGTGAAATAGACTATGGTCCAACATCTTCAGTACCACTGATATGGACTACCCTCTAGGTCTGCTCATAAGCCCTCTAGATATCATTCATTCTTCCATACCCTTGGACACTTTGGAGGACTCAGTTCAGATAAGAGTAACTGAGATGGAAGGAGCAGGAATTCTTAAGTCACTGCTTGGAGATGAACCATTCAACCCTTCCCTGCCTCAATGAGTGAGTAGAATATTTGTATTAATAGTTAAAAATATTAATTTGTATTAGTGATATTTTAACTGAATCATAGACAGCATATTAAAAAGCAGAAACATTACTTTGCCAACAAAGGTCCATATAGACAAAGCTATGGTTTTTCCTAGTAGTTGTATATAGATGTGTGAGTTGGACCATAAAGAAAGCTGAGCTCCAAAGAATTGATGCTTTTGAACTATGGTGTTGGAGAAGGCTCCTGAGAGTCCCTTGGACTTCAGGGAGATAAAACCAGTCAATTCTCAAGGAAATCAGTACTGAATACTCATTGGAAGGACTGATGCTGAGACTGAAGCTCCAGTACTTTGGCCACCTGATGCAAAGAACTGACTCACTGAAAAAGACCCTGATGCTAGGAAGGATTGAGGGAATAAGGAGAAGGGCATGACAGAGGATGAGATGGTTGGGTGGCATCACTGACTCGATGGGCATGAGTTTGAGCAAGCTCCAAGAGTTGGTGATGGGCAGAGAAGCTTGGTACGCTGCAGTCCATGGGTCCAAACAATTGAACACAACTGAATTGACTGAACTGAATCATGTACTACCCTATAATACCACAGTGTATATACTGTATAAGTTTCCTAGTATCTTCAGCATATTGTCAGTTTCCTATATCTTAGTTGTCTTTGTTAAAAGTTCAGGAAATAAACTACTTTACCTCTCAAGTATGGTAAGCATCCCTGTTTAGTTTCTCTAGTCTATTTTTATACATTCTACTCTAGTTTCAGAATGTGGAACAAGAGCTGCTCAACCCATTTTCCAAGTTCCAGTTAGTTGATACTCAATTTTAACTGTATCAATTTATTGAATAATCCTGGCATTGCCTATTGATTTGTGATGCCTCTGGCAACAGGAATTTAGACCACAAGGGTGGTTTTTGGCTCACTGTCTTATTAGTTTCTTTTCATTGTGAGGCTGAAACCATTACAGTAGAGGTTACTAGGATAGGGCTTGTCCTTTTGAATTCATTTTCAACATAGTTGGTTACTTTTTAAGGTAGTTCATAAAGTTTCAATAGAATTTTTATATTCACCACCAGTCCTTCCTGGGATTTTAGATTTTCAATACTTTTGGAGGATAAAGTTTCTATTCAGAATGAACGAATTACTACAGAGCTGGTAGAGATAAAGAAGCTCAGGGATTTAGCATAGTAAGACACTAAAATGGGAGTTAAATGTGGATCCAATTTCAGAACCTTCACTTATTCTAACAAAGCATGTTACTTGCCAGTCTAAAAACTTCCTTTTGAGAAAAAATAAAAAGGCTTCAGCTGAACTGACTCAATGAGCTTCTGTTACAGATCCTACCGGGCTTGTAGCATCCCAAGATGTAACAGGATTCCAGACTGATGCTCATCTCTCAAAAACACTTTAACAAGGAATTCCTCTTATTATCCTACAGAGAGAGCAGGCTTCCTCCCAACTAGCAAATAGGGTTTTAGCAACCAAGGCCTGTATTTGAGCTGCCTCTTATTCCAAACCTAAAGCTCACTATTTCAGTAACTTTTAAGAAATTGTACGAGATTACATAGTCTAGATGTTGGGGATTCCTCATCTATTTAATACCATTAAAAGTAAGCCTATCATTTCAGTGTGGATGGGGTGTTCTTATGAGAACACTAAGCCAATTCAAGGGCACTGAATACCATCCATCTCTCACTACCAAAAGGAAACTCCTTTGGAAGAAGTGTGGCTGGCAGTTAGGGGCCCTGCTGACCAGAGGACAGTCCTGCAGTGGGACTGACTTATCAAGGCTCTACATGTGCAAATAAGCACATGATGTGGATCAGGTTAAAGACACCAGATTAGTTGAAACCATTATGCTTTGGAACCTTCAGACCATTTTGTAATTATCATGCAACAGCATCATGACATCACAGGTGTTGACAGGGCTGGCAGGAGACCAACTGCAGCATCTACTTGTGAGCTGTGAGTTCCAGTGTCAACTCCAGTGGGAGTATTGTTGAATACCATGGTTTGAAATCAGATTCTTTTTTTGCTTGCTAGAATTCCAGGATCATCCAGAAGGCAAGCAAAGTGGGAAGATGCTGTCTACTACATTCTTTCGTAATTGTGTCTGTAGCTCAAGCCAGTTTTCCATTAAGAATTCTTTTATAGATAGTCTCTGTAAAACTCCAAGAGGCATCATTTGCTGGAGGCTAAGGAAACATGTCTTCAAGCCACTAGCATGGCTTCTCCAGCATCTTGGCACAGATTTTAACTTTATTCTCCATTGACTGTTAGGACTGGTGTCCCTGCCTAGCAAACACAACCAGAGAGATTGTTTTGAACACTGGGTATTATTCTGAAGGGCCCTGTTCCCCTTCCTTGTATTTTTATTACTTTTGGCCTCAGACATATTTTTATTAAGGTAGATGTCACCTCCATACACTTATTCCTATCTTATTGGAAGGAAAGCTATGACAAACCAAGGCACTGCATTAAAAAGCGAAGACACTACTTTGCTGACAAAAGTCCATGTAGTCAAGGCTATAGTCTTTCCAGTATTCATGTACAGATGTGAGAGTTGGACCATAAAGAAGGCAGAGTGCTAAAGAATTGATGCTTTTGAACTATGGTGCTAGAGAAGACTCTTGAGAGTCCCCTGGACAGCAAGGAGATAAAACCAGTCAATCCTAAAGGAAATCAATCCTGAATACTCATTAGAAGGACTGATGCTAAAGCTGAAGCTCCAATATTTGACCATCTGATGTGAACAGCTGACCCAGTGGAAAAGACCCTGAAGCTGGGAAAAATTGAAGGCAGAAGAAGAGGGTGACAGAGGATGAGATGATTGGATGGCACCACTTATTCAGTGGATGTGAACTTGGGCAAACTCTGAGAGATGGTGGGGGACAGGGAGGCCTGGCTTGCTGCAGTCTATGCAGTTGCAAACCGTTGAACATAACCTGGTGACTAAACAACAACAATCTTCAAACAGCAGGAAGTTACCAGGTATCTTGGGCACAATGGTTGAATTTACTTAAACTGGATGACAGTATCTTGAAGGGGCTCTCTGGCTCCCTGAAAAGCCCTTTGGAAGTAAGTCATTTTCCCTTTTGCTTATTTTCTATGCAGCCAGCCATGGGTTAGGAGGCAGTTCTGCTGATCCTGGCTGGGCTTATTTTGGGAGGTCAGCTCACCTAAGACGAGTCTAGAATGGTCTGGGATGGGACAGAAGAACTTCAATCCACAGGGTCTGGTCTCCAGCAGGCTACTCCTAGCTCAGGCTCATCCTCATGACAGTGGCAGTGAATGAGGAGTGAACATGCAAGGACTGTTGAAGCCTAGGTTTGGATGGGAAATTTTTGCCATGTTCTACCTTCCAAATCAAGACACGAGGTCAACTCAGATTTCAAGGGCAAGAAAATAAGCTCAGTTGGAAGAGTAGTGAAATCACCTTGTGAAGGGTATAGATAAAGGATGGAGGACATGATTTGGGTTCTGTATATTTGGTCAGCCACATGGGCTAAAATCCTTAGGTGAAACATTGATGAGAAACTAACAGTGAATTCAGATGATGTCAGCTCATCCATTCACTGAATTGAACACTACCATAGATGTAACAGAGAGGCATTGCACTTCTGAATGTGAGAATATAGGAAATACAGTCACCTATGGAGTCTTCTTTCCAAAAAGTGTCTAATAAAACCCACAGCATCAACTATGGATTTGCAGTAACTATGGAGGAAAGAACAAGTTGAACACTGAAAAAGTTTGCCAAGTTGAGAACATAGGACATTGTCTAGGACAAGTGACCTAATTTCTCCAATATATCAAGGACATGGGAGATGAGGAATAAATTTAAGTAGTCTAAATGCTAGGCGACATATACCATAGGCAAGCACCTCAGATTCTGTTATAATCACCATCTCCTAGACCCTCAGCCAGACACTGGTTGATGCCCTGTTGACCTGTACCCTTAGACTGCTTCATACCTGGAACTTCTGGCTCCTTCCAGTGATGGTGAGCTCACAGGAAGTGCCTCACTGCATGGATGAAATTTCTATTTCTCTCCGATTGTCAAATGGCTAACCATTTGGAAGAGTGGGAGAGTTTATTCCTTAGGAGAAATTTTGACCAATGACTGGTAAGAGATAGAAATAAATTAATTCTTTCTCCCCCTTGCCATACTGTCTATGACTCATGAGACCCAGCAATCAGCTGTGATCTTTGTGAAGCAGTAGCCAACCCTTCATCCATGAGTTTATATGTATTTCTCATTCTTCCCTTTCTTACATTCCTTTTCCTTTCATTGTTGCTACTTCAGTTGCGCCTCTTAAGCTTTAGCGATGAAATGTTTGCCTCGGTTCTATTTTCTGGGGAACTTGGATTTGTGTTAAGGCATATGACCCAAATGCATTAGTGAACTTGTCTGGAGCTCAATTTGAATAAACCAGCTGTAGGATGTTTGAGGCAAGCAGTGAAGCTTGACTGTTAGATATCAAATGGACTGTTGACTTTGTTAGATGTCTTACAGTGATCACAAGGAGAGACCTTATCAGTATTTGTGGGTAAAGGATATGCCTAGTATTTGCTTTGAAAGAATTCCAGTGAAGTATAATAAAGCAAATCACCTAGGGGGATAATAAAAAGACTGAAAAAATGTTGAGTTGCCGAAGTTGAACAATGGGAACATGGTTCATTATACCATCTCCATGCGTGCATTTTAAAAGTCTTCTATAAAAATCAACCTTATCTCCTATTTTCTACTTTGTCCAATATTTGAGCCCTATGGAATTCTAGTTCTTGTTCTGTAGATTCACTGAAAGCTGTCAGTTGACTGACTTAACGTTTGTTACACTATCTAGTTGTGGGGTTTTGCTTTATTCTATGAGCACTTTCAAAATGAGCTTGTTGATCATCCAGGGAAATCTACTATTTCAGTTTTTTTGGAGCTTTTTACAGTATGTTCACAGTTTTTCTACCCTCCATTATCTTCTTATATTTTCAATGTATCTTTCCTGCTCTCCTTCTGGAAGAGTTCCTCAGTTTGATCTTTCAACTCATGAGTCTGTTCTTCAGCTGTATCTAGTCTCCCACTTCTATTACATTCTGTTAACTCATACTTTTCATTCTTACATATAAAAAATTCAGGATGGGGAACACATGTACACCTGTGGCGGATTCATGTCAATATATGACAAAACCAATACAATATTGTAAAGTAATTAGCCTCCAAAAATAAAAAAATTTTTTGCTATTTTTTAAAACGAAAATATCTTAAGTATATTTGTTATACTTTACATTCTCATTCTAAGTGTTCTACTATTTCTGCTTCTAATGGTACATAACGTTCTGTTTACATTTTTTAGGTCATTGTACTCCTCTAGTATCTTGTTTTGACCTGTGAAGGTATCCAGCTCCCTCTGAGGAAAGTGATTTATCTAGTAATGTCATATTAGGTAGAGATCAAAGGCAAAATTTCTCTTTGTTTCAGCATTGGTAAGTTCACTGACATGGGAGAAAAGGGTCAAGGACTCTCTGTGAGCGCATGCTCAGTCATGTCTGACTCCTTGCAACCCCACGGACTGTAACCCGCCTAGGCTCCTCTGTCCATGGGATTTCCCAGGCAAGAATACCAGAGGGGGTTGCCATTTCCTCCTCAGGGGATCTTCCCAACCCAGGGATCAAACCTGGGTTCTCTTGCATTGGCAGGTGGATTCTTTACCACTGAGTCACCTGGGAAACCTGTAAGGACATCCTGTAGTTTCCAGGAAAAAAAATAGGTCAGGGTTTCCCTCCCCAGAAGAAGCAGACCTGGGCAGAAGCAGACTCTCTGGACTGGAATCCACCAGCTCCACAATGGGACAAGATGAAACACTGAGTGCCTAAAATTGATCAGCTGCCACCTGCATTCATTGACCCCTCACCTAATAGGGCTCTCCTGCTTGTCTGATTTTACCAAGTGAATGTCTGCATTAACCTTGGTTCTTTTGCCACTGATTTTTCTGCCAGGCAACAATCAGTGATGATCTCAAACCAGTCATATGGAAGAGGCAAGTGCAGAACTGAAGTCACTTTTCTCTAATACTCACAGCTCTAAAACTGCCCTTTGTCTCAGATCACAGCTTCTATATCCATGGGGGTCATATGGATGAACTCATTCAGGCAGTTCTCATTTATGCTTGTTCCCTATGTTGCCTTACTACAATTATTAGTGTCCTTTTGAATCTCAGGCATCCTATTTGGACAATTACATGGATATTGTGGCAACCATGGAGATATCACCACTCAGATCTCCTTTGGAGACATAGTCAGCTTTGAGGAGTGCAGTTAGCTCATAGCCTCCAGTTAGAACTTCTTTGGAATCTGCCACAGCATCAGAATCAAGGACACTCTTCACCCAGGGAGTTCCCAACCAGTGAGTGAGCTGGGCAGGGCACTAGTGCCTGTATAGTTCTGACAGATGCAGGACTCTTATGGGCAGCCTTTGTTCCAGAGGTCCCTGTGATGCTGGCTGAGGCTTTCTTAGAGCTGCACTGAATTCTGGGTGTCTTCCTGCCAGACCTGAATTGACCCAGTCATCTCATCTATGGCCTCTACAGAAGGTCAAGCCCCACCACCTTTCAGTCTGCCCAGAGCCTCTCACAGTTATTCTATATGTTTGCTTCTATATAGTTCCCTCCAAGGTTGAAGGCTGAGGAGGGAGGCAGAAGCCACTTCTGGTTTATTGTCTTAGCAAGAAATCTCAGGCTGGGGGTGGAGAGGGGGCAGAGGTATTTTCAGTGCTCACGGTCTCAGCCTCATTCAAGTAGGAGCTGTGCAAACTCTTACTAAAATTAGATTTGTATTTCATCTTATTCCTCCAGTGGTTGCTAGAACTACTCTTTGGAGGGTATTAACCCAATGTTGTCATAGGTTACTAGGTCATGTAAGAGTGCTCACTCCTAGAGCTGTGGTTTCAAGTCAGCTGAGTTCCTCAGCCTCCCCACAGACAGCTGAAACCAGTTATGTTAGATCCAATAACATCATACTGTGACCTAAGTTGAGTAGAGGAATCCAAAATTCCCAGTTACATTACTCTGATCATTTACACTAGAAGAAACAGATCAAATGATAGAGGCACACATCAGTGAGCTGGGGGCAGAGTAGTAAAAGTCATTGACACTGAAAAGAAATTAGGGCAGTTTAAGAAAACTCAGACATCAAGTGCACTAGTATTTGCATTATAGGAATCCCAGAAGAAGGAAGGGGCTGAGAACATATGAAGACATTAATAGCTGAAAACTTCCCTAACCTGGGAAAGGAAAGAAGTCAGTGTAACTCTAAGAAAGCCTCAGAGAAGTCCAGGAGCATGGAGTCCCATACATGATTAAACCAAAGAGGAACACACCAAGACATTGTAACTACAGAGTCAGAGAATATTAAAAGCAGCAAGGGAAAAGTAACAAGTAACATAAGGGAAGCCCCATAAGGCTATGGGCTGATTTATCCTATTTTAAAAATAGCTGTTTCTTAATATCAGCTTTATCCATCATAATGTGTGTGGGGGGCTCATTTGCTCGGTGGTGTCCGATTCTTTGCAACCTTGTAGACTGTAGCCCGCCAGGCTCCTCTATCCATGGGGTTCTCCAGGCAAGAATACTGGAGTGGATTGCCATTTTTTTTCCCCCTCCTGGGAATCTTCCCAACCAAGGGATCAAACCCACATCTCCTACACTGCAGGCAGATTCTTTACCACTGAACCATCTGGGAAGTCCCATCCATCTGTTTCTCATGATAAAATCTTAGATAACTTGATTTTGAACATATGTCAAGTACATTATTCACGAATGAGGCAATCAGAGGAACCAGAAGGTAGAGAATGCTCCTCTGGTAAACACTGGGGAGCTTATCCCAGATCTAAGTGACTAGGTGATCATACAGCAGAGACAAAGCTTAGCATAACCGACCATAGTGAGGGAGGGACATTTTAGTGCCCTCAGAGAAAACTCAGGTTTTCTAGGCTCTCATCTGGATTGGGCCAACGGGAACTGAGAGATTGAAAGGCAGGTAGACAGGAGACACTGGGGTATTTTTCCCACTTCTGAGTCTCCAGCATTTAGAGTCCGACCCTCTCTTCTCCCAGTTTCCTCCTGGCATCCCTGGCATGACTCAGGCCTCTGTGCAGTCTCTGCCACTGTAGTCATGACCCTGCTTCTTCCCCTACCTCAACCCTTTAGCCCTAAGGCTAGAAGTGGCTACTTGCTGTTAGTCTGATTTTGTCACTATTTCTCATTTGGCTTCCAGCTTTTAATACTTTTGTAGCTTGCTGCCCACATTGAATTCCTACTATTGAACTACTTGACTCCAGTTTCCTGAGTGGACCCAGATGATTAAAAGCTGATTTATTTCAAGAATAAGCCATTACATTACCATCTCTTTCAGCTGGCACAGGTTAATGTTGAGGGCAAGGGATTATTTAGAGGTATCTTAATACATGAGCCATTAATCATAAGTAGCAAGTAATAGATCTAGAAGACAATAGCTACAAATCAATTTGCTCATAAATTAGGTGTGCCATCAAACAAGGGTTTCTCTCTTACAAGGTACTCCTCAGCACAGGTTTCAAACAGACCAAAGTCAACTTGCATAAGCACGGGATCCTTACATATCAAGCAGATAATGGTAACTTTCTCAAGTCTTCAAAAATACAAGTTTTTTATCTAGTTTCATATCTACTTTGGTGATAAAACTTTAATTGCCAAGTTGTAAATATTGATTGATCCTCAGACTAACCCCCAGGAGTTCAGGCTCTAATACAATCGGCTAGCCATCCTCCAGCCTGGGAAGTTGTGCTTCAGAAGGCTGTGACATTAACTCTAGACACTGTCTATTCTAACCACCCTCTCAAGGATGCTCAAATATCTGCCATTTATTATAAATGCCCTTAACTTTCAATCTTAACTCAAGTTGATCCATTCCTTCAACCTCTCTACCTGTTAATTCTCTTGTACCCCCCACACCACCCCTAGGTACACAATAGTGGACAGGAAGTCAAAAATTCTGGCATGGGCATTTCTAGAATGCTCTGGTGGTTGTCTTTGCTGTAGACTAGATCTGAAAGTGTTTGAGACACTGATGCTTACCTTGAAGGGCAGAGCTTCTGTCTTGACCCCTAGTTCCAAGTCATGCTATCTGCTTAAATGGAAGGGTATCATTGGGGAGGGGGTCTTTAACATGATCATTTTCATAAGAGAAGTACAAGAGGCAAATCTTATTAGTTTTTCCTAACAAATCATGGCAACTTCTAATATGACCTTGCAGGCCATTTCTTGAATCTGTTTTTCTACCACTCAAGCTCAGGGCAGTTTTTCTTTGACAGAATATTCCTAGGAATACACATGGTTCGGCTACCTTTGCCTACTCTATTTTTACCAGTAAGAGAGTTTACACTGGGCTTGGTCAAGCCCTGAAGTCTCTCTGGAATTATCGAGGAAACAGCTGACTCAGTTTTTTTTCCCCTCCTTTTAGTTTACTGGAATAAGTTCCCTGGTTCTGTCAGCTCAAGCCAAATGACAAGTTTAGAGGGTCCCATGGAAACTGGTTTTTATTCCAATCCTAAAGACAAGCAGTGCCAAAGAATGTTCGAACTACCACACAATCATACTCATTTCACATGCTAGCAAGGTAATGCTCAAAATTCTTTAAGCTAGGCTTCAAGCAGTACATGAACTGAACTTCCAGATGTACAAGCTGGATTTAGGAAAGGCAGAGGAACCGGAGATCAAATTGCCAACATTCATTTGATAATAGAGAAAATAAGAATTCTAGAACATCTACTTCTGCTTCGTTGACTACAATAAAGCCTTTGACTTTGACTTGTGTGGGTCACAACAAACTGTGGAAATTTTTCAAAGAGATGGGAGTACCAGACCACCTCACCCGTCTCCTGAGAAAACTGTATGCAGGTCACGAAGCAACAGTTAGAACCAGACATGAAACTTACTGGTTCAAAATTGGGAAAGGAGTTTGTCAAGGCTGTATATTGTCACCCTGCTTATTTAACTAATATGCAGAGTACAACATGCAAAATGCTGGGCTGCATGAATCACAAACTGGAATCGAGATTGCTGGGAGAAATATCAACAACCTCAGATATGCAGATGATACCACTCTAATGGTAGAAAGTGATGAGGAACTAAAGAGCCTCTTGATGAGGGTGAAAGAGGAAAGTGAAAAGGCTGGCTTAAAACTCAACATTCAAAAAACAGATCATGGCATTTGGGCCCATCACTTCATGGCAAATAGAAGGGAAAAAGTGGAAACAATGACAGATTTTATTTCCTTGGGCTCAAAAGTCACTGCAGATAGTGACTATAGCCATGAAATTAAAAGACACTTGACTCCTTGGAAGGAAAGCTATGACAAACCTAAACAGTGTATTAAAAAGCAGAGACATCATTTTGCCACCAAATGTCTGTGTAGTCAAAGCTATTGTTTTTTCCAGTAGTCATGTATGAATGTGAGAGCTGGACCATAATGAAGGCTGAGCACTGAAGAGTTGACGCTTTTGAATTGTGGTGCTGGAGAAAACTCTTGAGAGTACCTTGGACTGCAAGATCACCAAACCAGTCAACCCTAAAGGAATTCAACCCTGAATATTCATTGGAAGGACTGATACTGAAGCTCCAATACTTTGGCCACCTGATGCAAAGAGTCAACTCATTGGAAAAGACCCTGATGCTGGGAAAGATTGAAGGCAGGAGGAGAAGGGGGTGACAGCACTTGAGATGGTTAGATAGCATCACCAACTCAATGGACACGAATCTGAGCAAGCTCCAAAAGATAGTGAAGGACAAGGAAGCCTGGCGTGCTACAATCCATGAAGTCAAAGAGTAGTGTCTGAATACCTGATGCTCTCTGGGGGTCTGTGTGCCCCTTCAACCCAGGGCATTCCCTCTTGCTTCTCTAGGAGACCTTCACTGCCTCAGATTCATAAAGCAATACTAGATCTTTGACTAGTAACCAACGGTAAGACTTTTGTTTCCCAAAATGAATTGATTGGAATCACAACTGCCATCTATTAAGAACTACAAAAAGGCCAATAATCTGGAGATCAAGTCAGTCTACATCTCCAAGACAAGTTCCCTGGATAACCATGAGAACAATGAACAGAACTCCCAAGTTTATCTCTTGCTTTGAATACATCCCCGAGCTCCTAGCTCATATCCAAGTTTCTACATGACATGTCCATATGGGTGCCATGATAGGCATCTCAGGTTTAACATGCAAACCACTTGGATTTGCCCAAAACTTTATTCTAATCTTTTGTATATTATTGTCAGCACCAAAAACTGTGTGTCAAGACCAGAAGGCAGGGATCATTCTAAATTCTTCCTTACCCATCATTCTCTACACAGAAATGACATGAGCAGATATTGATGATGGATTCTTAGTGATATTCTGAAAATTACTCAACTTTTCCATTTCTACTGCCCCATCTTAGTCCCAGCAACACTTCATCTGCCTCTCTATGAGCAGATGGCAGGGGCCAATAGTGCAGGCAAAGTAATTTAAGATTTGAAAAGAAAATCATTCATGTTGTTCCACCGCGAGGAATTTTCCTAGAGGCTTTCCTAGGATGAAGCCCACCTTCCTTTCAGGATTCTTCACAGTAGCTCCTGCTCCTGTTTCTCCCCTTCAGTCATTAAGTTTTAGCCACACTGCTTCCTTTCAGTCCTTCAAGCATGCCAAAGTGCTTCTGCCTCAGGGTTTTTATTTCCCATGTTCTCCATCTCAAGTGATTTTACCTAGAGCACCCATGTGCCTAAGATCCAGAAATTTAAGATGGAATGAACGGAAGGCTCATCTCAGAAGAATTCCTGACCACTTTATCACTGCCCTCCACAGTTCCTGCCAAATGATATCTTTCTCTGTTTCTACCTGTCAGTCTCAGGATAGTTCTTCCTTGAAGGAATAGTCCTAGATTACCCATGCTTGGGTAACTTTGCTTTCCTGTTCATCTTAACTAGTAAGATATGCATCACTAACCAAAGGCAGCTTGTTTGCCTCTTACTCGTCTCTCCCATGAAAGCACAAGATCCTGTACCCATGGACCTCATCTGATCAGGTTAGTAAGAGTCAGGCAAAGAAGTAGGCTGGAAGATCTTCAAGAAAAGAACTTGCTGTTGAGTTGTAGAGAGTATTAATACAGCCAACAGCCTCCATCTGCAGCTCCTGGGATCCACCCCAGCATGAGGTAAGGCTACAGCCTTGAGTATGGAGCACAGCCAGGGATTAGGACAGTTGAGGGACTCCTACCTGCGGGTGTTCTTTGCATCAGAACTTTTGGGAATTGCCAAGGCTCTCTCGGGGCTGCACTGTGGTCTGAGTTGCTCCTACTCAGTTTTTCATCCTTCCCTTCTCCTTTCACAGGTGCCAGATCAGCATTACCTGAAGGCTGAACCTGGTCTCTGCCTGCCCCCTTTCCCCTTTGTCTTTTATAGGTATTGACCAACTGTAAGTTTTATACTTCTGACTCTGCTCGGCAACAGCTATTTTCCAAAGGACCCAGCATAGTTGATAAGAACAGCTCGAGATACTCAGCAGTTGAGGACTGAAACACCTTACTGATCCAATAACCAAGAAGACATATGCCAGCTACTTGTGGGGCATGACTAGCTCCTGACACAAAGTGACAAGCCAATAGATGGAAATGTCATCAACAGTGACTTCACAGAAGGCTCCTATGGAGGGGGAGTTCTCTGGCCAAGACAGTGATTCAGGCCTTGAAGTACAGGCAAAATGAAACTGGCTGCTTACCACATTGTGTGTAAGAGATACTCTACTGCAGAAGGATGAGGTAAACAGGCATTTCCATGATCAGGACCAAGGAAAACCAGAGGGTCTTTTTGGTAAAGGACCCTTATCTTGTAAGAAACCCTTATCTCCTTTGGGAAAACAGATACAGCTGAGAAGCAAATTTAGAATCTGAAATTCATCAAGCTTAAAAGATGGTTGAGTGCTGTCAAGGCAGGGTCTGCTACAGTAGCAGAGCCCTGCATGGAAAAACTTAGGGATTATGAAACACGGGCCAGGGAACATCTGGGTATATGCTCCCAAGGACTGTGATTCTCCAGTAGCCCTGAACAAACACCCTCAGAGCCTATGGAGGTGACTCAGCTCTATTAGGAGGTAGCCTTCCCATGGGTAGGAAGGCACTGCAAAGGCTTCCACTCCACAGTAATTCCCCCAGAATTAGACATCCTTTCTTGGATGCCAGGCTTAAAACTAGGATTAAATCTCAGCATACCCAAGCTTCATCAATCTCAGGATATACTGGGCCTGGAGGAAAGCAATTATACCCCCAGAACTAGAAAACAAGCACCATCAGGAGATTTGAGGAACTTTTTTCTGGCTGGATTTTGAGAATGCTTTTTTCAAAGGACCAGAATGTAAAACTTAAGAGCAATGTCAGGATACTATATTTAAACCCTTGCAAGGACCCCACAGAATGGGGCACACTCGTTCTTAGAATTGGCCATCTCAGAGTCGTCTAAGCCAATCTGAGATGCCTTTTTCTAGCCTTCTAAATTGGCACACAGGAGGAGGCACTAAACAGCTTGGGGAGGTGAGTATACTGGAATGGCCGAACTATGCAAGGCCAGCAGGTATTCTGTTCCATGAAAGGACACATTGGTCATCATTAATCCAGGCCATCAACAATGGAGTGATAAGGGCTCCACACATCACTAAGTTCACTGGCGTGTCTCCTGCAGACTAAGTCTGTTGATAGGAGAGGCAGTCCCAAAGCTGGGTTCATTAACAGTTTTAAACATGGTGGACTCTGAAAAACAATAAATGCACATTTAACCAGCAGAAGTCACTATATCAGCTAGACAGGTGGAAGGGTAGTCAAAAGGGTAGCTTGTCTCACAGAAAGGTCAGAGATGATTAAGTCTCTGGGACAAAACAGAATGGCAGCTCCCAACAGATGCTGAATTTACACACAAGCATGCATGAAAAGGAGGCCGAGGAAAGTGCCTCAAAGTTACAGTGTCTTAGCCACTTTCCACATATGAATGGGTTTTAAACCTGTAACCTGTTGACTAAAAAAGTGGCCAGGTTCCTGGCATGCTGCATCAAGTATATTTCTGGTTCTTCTCCAAAGACACCAACTGGGCAGTTGGTTACTAATGTCCAGACATTAAATTTTACTTGGACACAAGGTCCAAGCTGACATCAAGACCTCAAAACCAAAAGTCTCATAAAAACTTTGAGTATGAGCCTAAGGGGTCCAGATAATAAATGGAGTTATGGTCAGAGTATGAGTTTCAGTGGGTCTGCTGGGTCCATACACTCAGAGCTCATCCTTTGTCTCTTGAGTGTATAGTTGGCAGGGACAAAACAGTTGAAGTAACGCATACATGGGCTTCTTGGACCAAAGAGTAACTTGCTATCAGAGCAGGAAATGCCAAGTGGAAGTTTCTGAAGCTAGCCAACCCCTGGCCAAGAGTGAATAAAATCATATTTTGGAGTAGCAGACTGGCACGTGTTAGTACCAGCCTTAAAGATGAAGGCTTCAGGGCTGGTGCTCTCTGTTGCAGCATCATTTAACTCAGTCTGGACTGTGTAGAACTCAGATGGGTTCAATGACTATAAACTCAGCCTTGTAGTCCTATACTTGCTATCATTCCAGAGGAGATGTCTTTGGTAGAGCAGATTAATTAGACCTCTGACATATGGTATGTGGTCAATTTTAAGGTGAAAGTTCTTTTCCATCTCCATCACAAGAGAGGGTCAGAGCCAGCTTGAACTCATGTGGAATTGTTAATATACAATTAGAGATTTGCCCCAGGGCTGTGGTAGCTTTCAGGCTCTGTCATAATCTATGCAGAATGCTTAGGCCATCTGGATATCTTAGAACATGCATCTATTATAGAGTCACACTGATTGTACAGTGTAAGAAATGGATAGTATACTGGAAGCCTTGGGAAGATATGTGCCCCTTAGAGCATGGAAGTCATATCCCTATGAAGATTCAGTGACCTGCCCCTTCAGGAAAAGTTGAGGTTCAGGGCTGGGAATAATGTGACCACCTCTAGAAGAAGACACAAGTTGTGTTAGACATAAGATGTCTTTCCTTCACTGCTACAGCACCAGGATTTTTTAAGTTCCAGAAATATATACTAAACATAGGAATATTGCTTTAGCCCATACAATAGAATGTTAACTCTGACGTGAACCCAGGACAGGAAAAGATGCTGTAGTATGTCTAGGCTCTGATACAAGTACCCCTGCCTCCTGGGCCATACAATCCAGTGAGGTGATGGGTAAGTCTGTTACTTAAATTGGGGTAACATTTTCACAAGTGTTTGCATGTGTCTAGAATCAAGTCATATAGACATAAGTAATTTGCTGTCAAAGTTTGTAATGGGGATTATGAACATAACTGTCCATGAGAACTTGACAGTATAAAGTCAAGCCCCAGAGGGAAAAACAAAATGGGGTCTCCTAGGGCTAACAAGCCTAGTCATGTCATCTGATACAGACAACCATATTCTATAAGAAGTGGTTGGTGTACTACCAGCCTCTGGTGTAGAGGAAACCATACCCACATGATACCAAATAGGCATATATCTGGGGTCAATTAGCACAACTAGACCAAATTCATCCAGGCTCAGGAACTATCCATTAAAAGATGAAAATAGTATGCCCAGAATTGAATCCAAACATCAGAGGGCACGAGGTGTGAAGGCAGGTGGCCCAGATTCTCCTTGTCAACAATACCAATTGTCTGAGGACCCCTCAAGCTCACACCTATGATGTACTGAGGTCTATTATGATCAGTTGAAGGAAGAAAGAATTTAAGTCTGATAGTGGATGGGTTAGTCCAGTGTGTCTTCAAGCTGAAGCGGATGGACACACTCAGTCGTGGCTTTGAAATACAGGGGTTCACAGAAGGCCCAGGAAAAAAAAAAAAAAGTGATCCTGAGAAAGAACAAAGCAGGAGGCACCTGATTTCAGGCCATATTATAAAGCTGTAGTAGTCAAAATAATATGGTACTGACATGAAAGGCATAGGCCAGTTTAAACAATTGAGGGCCAAGAAATAAAAGCATGCACTTATGCTCAAGAATACTCAATGGAGAAAAGGCAGTCTCTTTAATAAGTGTGCTTGGAAAGTTAGTTTTTTTATACACACTATCTCACACCATTCACAAACACTCAAAGGTTTAAGTGTAAAACCAGAAGCCAAAAAACTCTTAAAACAGAAACAAATCTCCTTGCCATGGGTTTTGGCAATGATTTTTGCAATAAGATACTGAAGGTATAAGAAAGGAACGAGTGGGACTAGAAACTAGAAGCCTCAGCAGAGCAAAAGAAATGATGAAAGTGAAAAGAACCTACATAATGGGGAGAAAACATTTGCAAGGGGTTAATATCCCAAATATAAAACTAACACAAATAAATTCAGTTTTTAAATGGGCAAAAACATAGACACTTTTCCCAAAAAGATATGTGAATCACCAGTAGGTACCAAAGAAGTACTCAATATCATTAATCACTAGGGAAATGCAAATCAAAATCACTGGGAGATGATAGCATCTCACATATCTCATTGATAACCTTTCTGACATAAGAAGTGCCAGCAGGATGTGGAGATTGTGTGCACTGTTGGTGGGATTATAAACTGGTACAGCTACTGTGGAAGACAATAAGGAGATTCCCTCAAAAAATGAGGGCTAGAAATGCAGTGGTGAGGAAAAATCTCCCTGGTTGGTGTCTCTTTGAGGAGTACACCATGGAAAGAAAAGCAACCTGAAGTAAGGATATACACAGACTTTCAGGCAACAGCAGGTAACCTGGCCAGGTGTCTGGAAGAAAGACTGGAGGATCAGAGGCAAGGTGGTCTGGGGTAGATGCAAATAGAAGACCATTTGGGAGTAGGCACAAATGTAAAGACATGGCACGTGCTAATGCCTATCAGAATGCATTCAACGTGGGATTAGCATTTAACTGACAAAATAATTTGAATAGTTGGCGTTGGCCAGCTTCATTGGTCATCTAAATGTCATCACAGTCAAATATATAGACTGGGCAGCAGACATGGCAGCTATGCAAGAACCCAAAAGCACAGTTTCCCATGCACCAAGGTTGATTTAGGTACCACCACCTGTGCATGTCCTACCTGCCATCAATGGAGGCCAACCAAGCCTGATTTAGCCTATTCATGGAGGCCTAACCACCACTTGGTAGAAAGTTAATTCCTTTACTCCACCTTCCATCCCAGAGGGGCCAGCAATGAATTCTTAGAGGTTGACACCAGCTTTGGATATGAGTTTACCCACTTTTCTCAGAGCCTCAGCCAACATTCTTCCTCCAGGGACCTACACAATGTCTGATCCCCAGTCATGGAATCCCATACAACATGACATCTGACCCGAGGCTCTTCTATACAGTGATGGTGTGGGAGACAGCCCATGACAAGGTGACCCACTGGTGTCACGAAACACCATCTGGAGGCTGCCAACTGAAGGCACAGCCAATAAGTCAGGTCAGAGGCATTATTTTGCTATGAGGGCAAGGCACCACTAAGTGTGCATCTTTGTGCCCCAGTAGAAGGTATCATGGGTCCGGGAGCCAAGAGTGCCAAG
Source organism: Cervus canadensis (assembly GCF_019320065.1). Lineage (NCBI taxonomy): Eukaryota > Metazoa > Chordata > Mammalia > Artiodactyla > Cervidae > Cervus > Cervus canadensis. Next base: position 45,343,390 of record NC_057413.1, read on the forward strand.
CAGAAATGGTCCCCCTTACTTTCACTACCCGTGACCCACCAGAGGACTTTATGGGTACACAGGCCTGTCTCAGAAGTGTTAGAGGCCCTAGTCCCAAGGGATATCATTTTTGCAAGGGTTCCAGTGAAGCACAAGCCACAGATATTTCTAGAACACTTTGGATTTCCTGTGTCTAGAGACCAGCAGTGAAAAGAGAAGACACTCAATTCATGAGGAGGTGGAATGGTCCTCGTCATGTAGTGGGGGCAGGCAGAAAAGTATGGGACTCGTGTGGTCCATTTGGGCACCTTTTGGTCCTGCATTGACCAACAGTAACTAACAGCCACTCAAGCCCAAGTAGTACACGATCAAGGGCTCAGACTCCTTGAAGAATTCAGGTTTGGGTCATATCACTAAGTAAGCCCTGAAGACCAACAGAGGTGCCCTCTGAGGGCAGAGAGAAAGAGTATAAGAGTGAGGGAGTGAATACCAGCTGTGACTCAGAAGTCCACTGCAGCAATGGGCTATCAGTCATCCCACTAGTATTTCTATGTCTTCGTCCAGTAGGAGAGGCGCACTGGAGTGCTGGAGGACCCTGAACATGCATGTTCCTTGAACACACATGGAGAACTACATTCATATGGCACAAGGGTGGACTGCAACAGCCATAGAGGCATGCCATCCAAATTCCCCCTTAAGAAGGGACTTCATACCTGTGAGGAGTGAAGCTAACTGACCGTTTCCAGCTCCAACACCTTAGGGATCCACCACAGCATTTGAGCTGAAGCCACCCTCTAAGTACTCCATCAGAATGGCAGGAGTCCAGGGCTTGGCCATCTCTGCCCACTGGAGGATCTCTTCCCATGGGACATTTGAACTGCTGCTGCTGCTTAGACTGAGCTGTGGTCTGAGCCTTCCTGTGTATTTAAGTATCAGACTTAAATTTGTAGCCTGAAGGCTTTTCTCTGCATACTTCTGGCTCCCTTTAACATTAGCCCAGTAAGTCTCTTGTACTTTCCATTTCAGAGGATTAAACCAACATCTCATGTATACCCCAGTACCAGTGGACAATGCCTGGCACATTGTAGGTATTCAGGTATTTCAGTGTTACTTGCTGCTAAGATAGAAAGGCAGGGCTTCTCCAGATCTCAGCTTGTAAGATGTTTTGGAAAGGATGAGTAGAAGCCTACAAGTTGTCAAAGCTGGATGCAGATATTGAATAAGAGTTTGTACTGAGTATTGCAGAAACTGGAAGATGAGTCAAACCTGCATGAGTATTACTGGAAACTCCTTGTGCCTCAATAAGTGAAAAGGGGGGAATAGAGCGAAAATGGGGCAACATTCTCAGTGACCATTCCAATTCCTGAAGTTTTAGTTTTCTTGGCCATCATCCCTCTATCTTGAGAGTTCCGCCTAACTCAAGGATGCCCATTTTTGCCACCATCTGAATCTAGGGAAACCCTAGTTATAAACACATCATTGACCTCTTTCTCATCAAGACTACTTATTCCACTGGCACATGACTGCACCTAGACATGAATGGAGGAGGCGGCTGTTGACATAAAGGTGCCTCTCGAGTTCTACTTCTAATCCCTCTGGACATGGATTTCCTAGTCAGCTGTAGGAGTTGAGTTTTACTTCATCCTATGGTTCCTACTTGTCTCTGTGGCTCCAACCTATTTTCTCTGGAGGTCCTCTCTGCCCTTGTTGCCCCAAACCAAGTCACTGTTATTTAAGCTAGCAACCTCACTAAGCCACTTCTGGTCCCTGAGAGGGAAATGGAGGTGTCATTTTAGAGGACCCTTGAGAAGGAGGCGGCAGTTGTTGACACATTAAAATACTGAAGAATTACTGAATAAATGCAGGTTCAATAGTGCCTCAGCTTTGTTTTAGAAAGTTCTCTGGGACCTGGACATTGTCATATTAGTTCAAGTTCATGCCCAGTAGGGAATTTCAGCAAAACCAAGATGTTCTTACTTTAGAGGTTTTTGCTCTTGCTAACAAGACTTTCTTTTAAGGAAGAAGAGAGCTGGAGCATTTCATCTCATAGGACTAATCCTGCACTTCTGTCCATAACTTGTGCCATCACTACTATGCTTGTCCTTCTTTGGCTCTACCAGTCAGGACAAACACCCAGTCCTGGATTGTGGGGACCATGCTGCCTATCTAGACCCTCAAAGATCTGGCCTACCAGGGCTGTGGGGTCAACAAGTTGATGCCAGAGAACAGACTGATTCTATCGCACATCTCAAGCATCTGCCTCAGCTCCAGGGTTGGGGATGGAAGAGATGGTCCAGAGCAGCAGGTCTGCCCTTCATCTCCAAGGCTGGCTGTGGGAGAGGCAGGTGTGACACAGGCAGCAGAGTTCCACGACCCCCGAGAATGCATCTCGGATCTAATGCGGGGCGGGGAGGGTGTGTGGGGGCGTGGTTGGGGAGCTGATCAGGATCCCTCACTGCTGTGCTGTGAGAGCTTTCATCACTGCCTTTACCAAGGCCACACTTCTCATGATTACTGCCAGCCAATGATGGATTGTAAACCACACACTAGAGGAGGTCTATTCCTGGGAGATGTGGGGCCACTGACAAGCAGCTTTGGCTCAACTCTTAAAAGCTGCATTGCAGGCTGACATAGCTCACCCTTCATTCTGCCTTTCATTCCTTTACTTGAGGTCAGACCAGCATTGCACTCGGACGGCTCTCCAGCCTCTATGCACCTTGCCCCCATTTTCTCACAGGTGTTTCTTATACGATTCATCTGGCCTTGGCATCTTTCTTACAGAACCTAGACCACATTTCTTCACTGACAGGATTCATCTTCACCATATATCAGACACTTGAAGTGATCCTACATAAACTTACTTTTTGACTTGCTGAGGCCAGAAGAACCTTCATATTAACTGAAAAGAATATTACCAGGAAATGAAACTATAGGCCAATTCCCCCTAAGTACTGGCAAAGACCCTTAAACTAATCAAATCAGGTAAATATAAAAAATCATGGCCATGGGAACTGATCCTTGGAATGCCAGGTTAGTTAAAGTCACTAATTCCCCCACACTAATAGAGAAATCATCTTTGGGAAATGAAGACCAAGTCAATTTAATACCATTTATTATAATAATGCAAGAAAGTGGGAGTAAGGGGCAACTTTCTCAACCTGAAAGGATGTTATTGAAAGACCCACCAACTTTCATAATCCTCAATTCTGAAATACCATTGCTTCCCATCTTTGGGGAAAACATTCAATATCTACTATTCAATACAACGTTAGGGGTCATAGCCAGTGAAATAAGGCAGGGGGTGGGCTTGTGATACTTCTATCTACATGTGTTAAAGTGTTTATTTACCCTACTGAAGTAGGCAGGCAGGTGGACAACAGGCGTGGGCTAGACTCCAGTTCTAGCACCAGCCACCTCAGCCCCAGTGGACTAAGGAAGGAATGATGTTAGAGGTTCAAGGTGCTTCACTCTACCTCCCATCTCAGAGCCTGGGCACTGGGGTACTTCAGTTGTAATCCCTTTCCATAAGCTCCCAAATACCTCAAGTCTATGACAGTCAGCAGCAAGGGCTGAGGGAAGGAGTGTGACTCAGATGAGACCTTGGCCAGTTAACTAGGGTTTATTCTAGGGCAGTGCTTCCACCAAGATCTGAGCCACCCTGCTTGTGAGTGAGCAAAGCTCAAGACAGTAGACAGCTTGGAGCAAAAATCTGTACCAGGCGAGGACCAGTGGATCTCTTCCCAGGTCCAGCCTCTCAGCCTCTTACCCTGCTGGCTCCCCTTCCTTATCTGAGGCCAGTCCCACCTAGCTTGGGGAGCCCAGGGAAGTCCTGGCTTCTACCTCCAGGGCCTCTTTCATACCTATCTTCCCAACCATCTTCCCAAGGTGCCAAGAAGGGATTCTAGAAAGGGCCCCATTGGGACCCGAGGGACCTTGGCTATTTCTTCTTCACCCCTAAGTTGTAAGACACCTTTCTACTGCAACCCTCTATCAGACAAGCCATTTAGACATGGCCAGAAGGGCATATGGGGAAATCCTGAGGCTCGTAGCCTCTCCTCCTCTGCTCAATCTGTGAGGTCAAATCACCAACCCCCCTATAGGTAATATACCCACCCCTAAAGAAGGGGATCCTCCACTGTAAGGAATGGAAGGACTCTGCAGGCCAGTATCTCAGTGATCAGTAGGTTCCTTCAACTCCTGGTATTGACAGGGTAAGCTATGTATCTACAACATCTTTGCATATACACTTTGGTTAAATATAAAAATAGAAGTTGGACATGTACCACAGGTACTGACTTCATTCATCATTCCTTTTAGTAAGACTTCCCAGCCTCTAGATCAGTTTTGGTGAAGTCTATTTTGTGACTCCATTTAACACAAACAGAAGGCGTTGGCTTTAAGTACTTCCTGTTGTGATGTTTACTGCATAACAAACTCATTGATTTCTTCTGTGACTGGCTTACATTATAAATGACCAAGAGGACATTTTCTTATTCCAAGCAACCATAACAGATGAAACAAGGGTAACATACAACTTGCAAGTGTTACCATTTATTCAATTGTGTATTAAAATACTTTAAGGTGTCATTGGTGTTTCCAATGTCTGTTACCACATATCCTCTGCCCACTGCTGATTTAGCTATAGTTCCCTGGAAGCTGAGGTTGATACACAAGGAATAAGACTGAAATCAAGCTCTACACTTCTTGCCCCAGATCTGCTTTCAGCGAGAGCAACCCAGCACCTACCAATAGAATGCAAAAATTCATTCAACAGATATCCCTGCATCCCAAGCTTCTGGCTGACAACTCTGCAAGGCATCCCTTAAGGTTTCAGAAAGAGTCAAGTTCCTAATGCTGTTAACAACCTCACTCCTTTCCTTTTCACTCCATTTCCCTCAACTCTGGCTCTATAGGATTCATCCCCAAGTATTCCAATTTGCCTGGAAGCCCACTTGTCTTGGGCTCTGTTTTGAAGGAAGCTAAGACAGTAGAGAGCCTTCGAAAGCAGACTGGAGATAAAAGTCTGGAACTGGAACAGCCTGGGAGCAGCGAGTGTTGTGATGCTGCTGCTAAGCAGGGTGGTGATAAAGCCCAGCTCAGGACAGCATCACAATTACTGAGACTCACCTTTCAGGGCCAGATGTTCTGGAGTGTGAAGTCAAGTGGGCCTTAGGAAGTGCTGCTGCCAATAAAGCTAGTGGAGGTGATGAATTCCAGCAGAGCTATTTAAAGTCCTAAAAGATGATGCTAATAAAGTGCTGCACTCAGTATATGTCAGCAAACCTGGAAAACCCAGCAATGGCCACAGGAAAAGGTCAACCCTCATCCCAGTTCCCAAGAAGGGCAGTACTAAAGAATGTTCAAACCACCGGACAATTGCACTCATTTACCATGTGAGTGAGGTTATGCTCAAAATCCTTCAAGCTAGGCTTCAGCTATTACACGAACCAGGGACTTCCAGATGTTCAAACCCTGGGTTTAGAAAAAGGCAGGAAGAACCAGAAATCAAATTGTCAACATTTGCTGGATCATAGAGAAAGCAAGAGAAATCAAGAACAACATCTACCTCTGTTTCATTGACTATGCTAAAGCCTTTGACTGTGTGCATCATAAACTCTGGAAACCTCTTAAAGAGATGGAAATACCAAACCATCTTTGTTTCCTGATAAACCTGTATTCAGGTCATGAAGCAACAGTTAGAACCCTGTATGGAACAACTGACTTGTTCAGGATTTGAGAAAGGAATCTGATCAGGCTGCAGGGGTCTTTGACCAGGCTAGCATACAATCATTCTTGGTTGGGGAGGTAAGTGGGCAGCTAATCAGTGTCTGACTTGTAGACCAATTTTAAAAATACTTGTGCTGGTAAGAATGGTGTCAACCACAGCAATGTGAAATCATTTCTTTACATCTAGTTTCCAGGTTCAAGCAGTTCTCAGACCCAGCTTCCATTGCTTGGAAACAATTCTTTTGAAGGATGACTCTGGAATGCTACTACAAGCATTTACTATATAACTATTCAGGTCCTCTGTCAAGGCCACTTACCAGAGTTGTACATAGGGGAGTCATAAGAGGCTGCTTCAGGTCTGAGATGAAACTCAAGAGACTAAAAATGCCAACCTGGTCCATCGGAGCAGGGGCCAATAACAGTTGTAGCTCAAGGCAGTCTAAGTCTAATGGATCCAGGGACATATCTTCAACTCTAGAAAGTATTACTAAGTCTGAGTGCATACTTAAGATGGATGAACTTAAATCTGGAAGAGCTCTCAATTCATTCCTTGGCCTGGGATGTAGGGCATAGGAGGAACAGTTTCCTGTAAAGGGTGGGACTTAGTCTCTTCCAGCATACTTGTTCTAAGTAATATTGAAGCTACAGAGCAGTAGTGGCAGATACTTGGTATGAGGACCACTAGCACTGCATCCTTCACTACATTTATGGTCTCTGTAAGTATAAAGGGTCATGGCAGCTGTCAAGAGAGTATCCTCCATGTGAATCCCACCTGAAATGCTTTAGATGTGGTATCTTTAATACCAGTGTAATGTGCACTTGATATGCTTCATGTGCTTAATATGCTCTGCAAGCATGGCCAAGAAATTCTCCTTAAGACCCACTGAGAGAATTTGAGGCAGTTCTCACTTATGCAGGAAAGTCAACAATACTAGTGCACAGGCTTGCAAGGCTGTTACCTCTCCCACTCTTTGCTATATAGACCACAAGGTCTTGGTCACCTTGACATGCCACAAAAATACCACATTAGTTCTTTATGTCGATATCATGCTACTTAGATCTGACAGAGTGGAACAAGTTCTCTGGCTACCCAAGTCACACAGGGCAGGTGGGGAGAGAAAATTACTCAAATACGGGAGTATTACCTCCCTAGGGTTTAAGCGACTAGTCATGTTATGTATGCCAGGGCATGGAAGGAAAGGGCATATTATCGTGCTTTGTACCGATACCAAAAGAGCAAATGGTAGTACTCCTACCAAAAGAGCAACACGAAATATGGTAGGCTTTTTGGATAGGGCCAGCATGTAAATACACATTGGAACATTGTTCCAGCATATTTTTCAAGTTATGTTGAAGGTTTCAGTTTCAAATGGGGCCCAAAGATAAGATTCAGGCTATTCTGAACAGTGTCATCTGTTCTGCTAATTGGTCTGTATCATCCAGCCCATTCCAAGGCTACCAGAGACGTCTTTGGTACAAAAGGTGGAAATAAGGGATGTAGAGCAAACCACAATTCAAGAGCCCTTAAGTTTCTGGAACAAAGTCATGTTAACTGTAGCACAGAACTACAATTATAAGACAGCTCCTGACAGTGCTAGGCCCTTGGAGACTGGGAGTCTATCTTTGGGACACTGGGTGATGACGCGACAGGAGCTGGTACAGAAACCCAATTATAAAGTTGGGTAGGCACAACAGAAAGCAATTTAAAAATAAACAGTACATTTAGATAGAATATGAGGTCTTAGGGTATGTGTTATATAAGTAGGTGATCCAGACCTAAAACCACCTACCTCTTTCCCCTAAATCTACACCCCATGAGGCAATGGGTGCATTTATCCTACAAAATATAGTGAAGCTGCTAGCAGAATGTCCCCTGCTGTGGTATTACACTCTACTAGGGCAGAGTCCCAGAGACCAGTGATAGAGGGAAATTCTATTAGTGGCCAGAGCTTCAGAGAATAGTCATGCACTTGGAGACATTTACTTGAAGGAAGGCTATGCAGGACTTGTAAGCAAATGGCTTTACTGTTGGGTCAGGTGCCTGGAAGGAATGAGAATGGGAGGATGGATATGAAGGTCTAGGGAAGGAGTGTGTCACTGGATCTCTAACAGTGATAATGGAAAAGGATCTGGGTGCCTCCTTCTAAAGCTCACAAGACATCCTAAGAAACTGACCAAGATGAATGGATGGACTGGTTCACTTGAAGTCAGCCAGCCTGTGTCCTCGGGCCCTATAGGGCTTCCTCAAGAGATTCATGAATGAAGAATCATGGTAGCAGGAATGGAGGCTATTGCATTGACCCAATAGCACAAGTGTCCTCTCAACAAAGCTTACCTAGCTACTGCTACCGCTGAACACCTAACCTATAAGCAGCATAGGCTTATCTTGATGGTGGCCTTCCCTATAAAGAGACACTCCAGTGCACTTAACAGATGTTGCATTTTCTCAGATTAGTTTGAGGCAACCCTACCACATGGTCAAGCAACTCCATGGACACATTTTCCAACAGCATTTGCTTATTTCGTGTGTCATTTTGGTAATTCTCCATGCTTCAAACTTCCATTGTACTTCTTACAGTCATCTGTGATCTGTAACCCTTGTTTGGGGGACACCATGAACTGCCCAAGATACAGCAAACTCAAGCATTGTGTGTGTTCTCACTGCTCCACTGACCAGCCATACTGTATCTCTCTCCCTCTTAGGCCAGTCAATAACCCTATATGGCCTCTAAGTTCAATATTGTATTTCAGGCATTAAGGAGGCCCAAGTGTTTAAGGAAAAGTCTTATGTGTCTCACTTTAGATCAAGAGCTGGAAATGATTAAGCTTAGTGAAGAAGGCATCTCAAAAGTCGAAATAAGATGAAAACTAGATCTCTTGCAGACAGCCACGTTGTGAATACAAGTTAAAAAGTTCTTGAAGTAAATGAAAGGTTCTGTTCCAGTGAACACATAAACAGAGCAGCTATATTGCAGATCTGGACACAGTAAGTAGTCTGAGTAAGATCAAACCAGCTGCACTATACACTTAGGACCTTGCTCTGGATTAGGCTTTGGCTTAACACTCAAGTCGATCAAGGCTGAGAGAGGGAAGGATGCTTAAGAAGAAAAGATTGAAGCTGGCAGAGGATGGTTCATGAGGTTTAAGTGAAGAAGCCATCTCCGTAACAAAAGTGCAAGGGAAACTGAAAGTGCTGACGTAGAAGCTGTAGCACATTATCCAGAAGATCTATTAATCAAAGTGGCCCCACTAAACAGTTTCAATATAGAAAAAGATTCATATGGGAAGATGATGCCATCTTGGACTTTAATAGCTAGATAAATCAAGTCCTGGCTTCAAAGGACAGGCTCTTCTTAGGAGTTAGCTAATGTAGCTGGTGATAGAGTTAAAGCCAATACTGCTTTACCGTTCCCCAAATCCTAGGGCCCTGTGCTCTACAAAGCCCAGGTGATAACACACCTGTTTATAGCATTTATAACATGGTTGGCTGAATATTTTAAGCCCACTGTCAAAACCTACTGCTCAAGAAAAAGATTCCTTTCCAAAAAAAAAAAATACTGCTTACTGACAATGTACCTGATCACCCAAGATTGGATGGACATGTACAATGAGAGTCATGCCATTCTCCTTCCTACTAACATCTATTGATCCATGTAAGCCCATGGATCAAAGAATCAACTCTCAGGTCTTATGACAGACCTATTCTCATGGTAGGAATTCAAGATGAAGGCCACATGAAATTCTGCTAAGTATTCCTCATTGCCTTTGGGCATAAGGCTTTGTAGACAGTCAACTGATAGGACCGTATTAAGATTTGAAGTCAGTTTAAAGAAATCTTAAGAGCCCCTGATGTTCATCTTAAATGAAGTGAACCCAATTTGAATGGGATACCCACTATTCCTCTATTCTATCCTACAATCCCAGACATATTTCTACCAAACTGGACTATTGAGTCTATCTAATACAGTCCACTTCCAGATGAAGCTGATTTTAGAAAAGGCAGAGGAACCAGAGACCAAATTGCCAACATCCACTGGATCAACAAAAAAGCAAGAGAGTTTCAGAAAAACATCTATTTCTGCTTTATTGACTATGCCAAAGCCTTTGACTGTGTGGATCACAATAAACTGGAAAATCCTTCAAGAGATGGGAATACCAGACCACCTGACCTGCCTCTTGAGAAACCTATATGCAGGTCAGGAAGCAACAGTTAGAACTGGACATGGAACAACAGACTGGTTCCAGATAGGAAAAGGAGTACGTCAAGGCTGTATATTGTCACCCTGCTTATTTAACGTATATGTAGAGTTCATCATGAGAAATGCTGGGCTGGAAGATGCACAAGCTGGAATCAAGATTGCCGGGAGAAATACCAATAACCTCAGATATGCAGATGACACCACCCTTATGGCAGAAAGTGAAGAGGAACTAAAGAGCCTCTTGATGAAAGTGAAAGAGGAGAGTGAAAAAGTTGGCTTAAAGCTCAACATTCAGAAAACTAAGATCATGGCATCTGGCCCCATCACTTCATGGCAAATAGATGGGGAAACAGTGGAAACAGTGTCAGATTTTATTTTTTGGGGCTTCAAAATCACTGCAGATGGTGATTGCAGCCATGAAATTGAAAGACGCTTACTCCTTGGAAGGAAAGTTATGACCAACCTAGGCAGCATATTAAAAAGTAGAGACATTACTTTGCCAACAAAGTCTGTCTAGTCAAGGCTAAGGTTTTTCCAGTGGTCATGTATGGATGTGAGAGTTGGACTGTGAAGAAAGCTGAGAGCCGAAAAATTGACGCTTTTGGACTGTGGTGTTGGAGAAGACACCAAAGATCCAACCAGTCCATCCTAAAGGAGATCAGTCCTGGGTGTTCATTGGAACTACTGACGCTGAAACTCCAATACTTTGGCCACCTCGTGCAAGAAGTTGACTCATTGGAAAAGACCCTGATGCTGGGAGGGATTGGGGGCAGGAGGAGAAGAGGACGACAGAGGATGAGATGGCTGAATGGCATCACCGACTCGATGGACATGAGTTTGAGTCAACGCTGGGAGTTTGTGATAGACAGGGAGGCATGGCATACTGCGATTCATGGGGTCGCAAAAAGTCACACACGACTGAGCGACTGAATTGAACTGAATACAGTCCACAGTTTTGCCAACAAACCAGCCAACCATGATTATAGTATCCACAATATTCTGTTTACAGTATTTAGGGTTAGGGGACAGTCATGGCATTTCAGCCTGAGAAGAAAAATGAAAAGGGAAAGAACATCCAGGTGGTGGAGAGATGCAGACCATTTAATTTGGCAGAGCAGAAAGCTAATGTCCATTCGGTAGTAGAATGTCATCATGTGTGGAAGGAAGTTAGTGTTCGGACTGGAGGACCAGCGGACAAAAGCTCAAGGAAAACATACACTTTTAATATGGTTTTTGGACCAAAAACTAAACAAAATGACGTTTACCGAAATGTTGTTGGTCCAATTCTGGATGAAGTTATTATGGGCTATAATTGCACTATTTTGGCATATGGCCAAACTGGGACTGGAAAAACCTTTACAATGGAAGGTGAACGGTCCCCTAATGGAGAGTATACTTGGGAGGAGGATCCTTTGACTGGTATAATTCCACGTACTCTTCATTAGATTTTTGAGAAACTTACTGATAATGGTACTGAGTTTTCAGTGAAAAGTGTCGCTATTGGAAATCTATAATGAAGAGCTCTTTGATCTCCTTAATCCATCTTCTAATGTTTCTGAGAGACTGCAGATGTTTGATGAAGCGCGCCGGCTCTGACGGACCACACAGAAGCGTGGCCGTGGGGAGTTACCACTCGTCAAGGTTGGGGTGGCTGCCAAGAGGAGCTACCCCACATTCAAGGTCAGGAGGGGCAGCCCTGAGGAGATACCCCTCATCCAAGGTAAGGAGCAACAGCTGTGCTTTGATGGAGCAGCCATAAAGAGATACCCCACGTTCAAGGTAAGAGAAATCCAAGTAAGACGGTAGGTGTTGCAAGAGGGCATCAGAGGGCAGACACACTGAAACCATAATCACAGAGAACTAGCCAATCTGATCAACTCAATGAAACTCAGTCTAACTCAATGAAACTAAGCCATGCCGTTTGGGGCCACCCAAGACAGATGGGTCATGGTGGAGAGGTCTGACAGAATGTGGTCCACTGGAGAAGGGAATGGCAAACCACTTCAGTAATCTTGCCTTGAGAACCCCATGAACAGTATGAAAAGGCAAAATGATAGGATACGGAAAGAGAACTCCCCAAGTCGGTAGGTGCCCAATATGCTACTGGAGATCAGTGGAGAAATAACTCCAAAAAGAATGAAGGGATGGAGCCAAAGCAAAAACAATACCCAGTTGTGGATGTGACTGGTGATAGAAGCAAGGTCCAATGCTGTAAAGAGCAATATTGCATAGGAACCTGGAATGTTAGGTCCATGAATGAAGGCAAGTTGGAAGTGGTCACACAGGAGATGGCAAGAGTGAATGTCGACATTCTAGGAATCAGCGAACTAAAACGGACTGGAATGGGTGAATTTAACTCAGATGACCATTGTATCTACTACTGTGGGCAGGAATCCCTTAGAAGAAATAGAGTAGCCATCATGGTCAACAAAAAGAGTCCGAAAAGCAGTACTAGGATGCAATCACAAAGATGATAGAGTGATCTCTGTTCATTTCCAAGGGAAACCATTCAATATCACGGTAATCCAAGCCTACGCCCCAAACAGTAACGTTGAAGAAGCTGAAGTTGAATGGTTCTATGAAGACCTAACAAAACCTTTTAGAACTAACACCCCCCAAAAAAGATGTCCTTTTCATTATAGGGGACTGGAATGTAAAAAGTAGGAAGTCAAGAAACACCTGGAGTAACAGGCAAGTTTGGCCTTGGAGTATGGAATGAAGCAGGGCAAAGGCTGAGAGTTTTGCCAAGAGAATGCACTGGTCATAGCAAACACCCTCTTCCAACAACACAAGAGAAGACTACACATGGACATCACCAGACGGTCAACACCTGCAGGGAGCTGGCCTGAATGTATAGGCCCCTTACGGCCCTAAGAGAGAACAAAAGGTCTTTGTCCTGCCACCCCTTCTTATTAAAGTATAGACTGGCATTTGTCTCCTTCAGGGAAAAAACACCCTGGTGACCTTTCGCCTGTTTTCCTGGTGCTGATAAACTCGTCATGCTTGAATCTGTTTCTATCTAGTTAATGTTCTATTGATGAAGCCTGTTTTCTATCTAATGTTCTATTGATCTTAATCATGTTGGGTGCTAGGGTAATTAATGTTCTACTGATCTTGAGTGTGGGAATTTAAAACATCTGTAGCTCTGCACATATGCAAACCCTCGATCTATTCTTAGTAACCCCTGTTAGCATATATATAGGCATGGTATTCTTCAATAAAGTTGTCAGAGTCAGACACAAGCGGACTCCATCCCTCTCAACCCCATCTTTCTGAGTCTTATTTTCCTAGGTACTCTGGTAATTGCATTCTCGACCATTTCGTTTGCCGGCAGGCTCCGGCAAGTGGCGCCTGAACTAGGGACGTGAACGGATTCCAGCGTACAGTCACCCGAAGAAAGTAAGTTATCCCGCGGGAGGTAGAAAGGTATTTACGAGTTCAGGTATTGTGGATGATTGTAGGTGGAGAGGGTATAGTTGAGAGTAAAAATCATGGGGCAAAATAATAGTAGACAGTTCTTTGTTTCTATGTTAAAAGCTAGAGGAGTTTCAGTGTCTAACACCCAAATGTTGGAATACTCCCCAGAGGGTAGCAGAGCACATATATGACTCTCCAATAATCCCAGGTCCTAGAAAAAATGATGATGAGACTATTGTTCCTGAGCAAGATTCTGATTCAGAACTCTCCCATGAAGACCGAGATGATTTAGAAGAGCAGGCTTTTGAGTATAATAAAGTTGGGATGCCTTTATAGTAACTAAACACAAAAATAAAGATAAAGGCTCCCCTTTTTCTGAACTTAAAGATATGTTAACATCCATATCTCAGAGAATAGAACAACTAGACTTGTTATCTTTGGATACAGAAAAACCATTGCATTCTAAAACGCCATCTGTTGTAGCAGGTTTAGATCCTGACCCACTGCTGCCACCCGTCCCGATCCTTCCCCCTCCTTTTGCAGAAGTGCCTTTGATTCCAACAGCGCCTGTATATGTTCCATCTAGCCTCAAAAAGCCAGTCCTTTCACCACTTCAAATGGCTATGAAAACAGCCCGAGATCAGGGCGAAAATCTTGAGGGATATTCTATGATCTTCCCTGTTTTCGAAGATGCCAGTCGCCGCAGGTATCATGAACCTCTGCCTTTTAAACAGCTAAAGGAGCATTTAGAGATCTTAATCAGTTAAACTATCCTGAACAAGCCTACCCACAGATTAGTGAAGCAGCGCTAAAAGCGTGGAAAAAACTCCCTGCCTCAAATAGAAAGACTGAAGATTTATCAAAAATTAGGCAAGGACCTGACGAACCTTATCAGGATTTCATCGCTCAGTTACTTGATGCTGTGTCTAAAATTATTGGAGATGAAGAAGCTGGCATTATTGTAACTAAACAGATAGCATATGAAAATGCTAATACTGCTTACCAGACCGCTTTGAGACCTTATAGAAAAAAAGGGGGGTTTAACAGATTATATAAGAATTTGTGCTGACATTGGCCCTTCCTATCTTCAGGGATTGTCTATGGCTGCTGCTATCCAGGGAAAAACTATCAAGGAAGTTCTATATCAACAGACTAAGAACAAGGGTAGTATGAAAAAGGGAGGGCCTCCCGGCAGTTGCTTTTCGGATTAGGTTGTTTTTAGCGGGGGTTACTGATTCTCCTGTAATCCATGCAGACCCAATCAGTTGGAAAACTGATGAACCTGTCTGGGTTGATCAGTGGCCCCTGACTAAAGAGAAAATTTCTGCAGCTGAGCAATTGATACAGGAGCAGTTGCAATTAGGACATATTGAGCCATCCAACTCCCCTTGGAATTCCCCCATATTTGTTATTAAAAAGAAGTCCAGCAGGTGGAGGTTGTTACAAAACCTTCGCAAAGTTAATGAAACTGGTGGTTATGGGACCACTCCAGCCCGGCTTGCCCTCACCTGCTGGGATACCACGTGCAACCTATAAAATATAGATTTAAAAGATTGTTTTTACACGATACTTTTTTTTTCCTGGCAGACTGGATATATCTCCACTCAAGAAGTCGAACTTTCAGCGGTTCACAAAGTCTGTTCTCAATATCTCTTACAGCCTTTTAATTTGTTTACGGATAGTAAATATATTGTTCATGCCTTACAATATATAGAAACTGTTCCCTTCATTTCCACTACTAATTCTAATATTCAGTATTTACTGTGCTCAATTCAATCTCTTCTTCAACAGCGTGCCTCACCTTGCTTTTTTGGGCATTTACACGCCCATACCGGGCTTCCTGGACCTTTATCTATGGGAAATCAAATAGCCGATTCTCACACTCGAGTCCTTCTTTCACAGGTAGGTGCAGCACAACAATCACATGCCTTACATCATCAAAATAGCAATACCCTTCGTCTGCAATTTCAAATCCCTCGAGAAACTGCCCGACAAATTGTTACATCTTGTTCTGTTTGTCCTCAATTTCTTCCAGTCCCTCATCTAGGTGTCAACCCTCATGGACTCTTACCTAATCACCTTTGGCAGATGGATGTCACTCATGTTCCTTCCTTTGGTCGCTTAAAATATGTTCATGTATCTATTGACACATTTTCAGGTTATATCGTGGCTTCCCTACAAACTGGTGAAGCTGCAAAACATTCCATTTCACATTGCCTGTATGCCTTCTCTATTTTAGGCACGCCAAAAATTATAAAAACTGACAATGGCCCCGGTTACATTTCCTCTGCCTTTAAGACTTTTTGTTCCTCCTTTTCCATTACCTTAAAAACAGGAATTCCATATAATCCCCAGGGCCAAGGCATCCTCGAGCACGCCAATCAGACCCTGAAATTGCAACTACAAAAAATGCAAAAGGGGGAGCTCTACCCCCTTTTACCTCGAAATTATCTTAATCATGCTTTATATATTTTAAATTTTTTAATTTTAGATAAATGAAGGACACTCAGCTGCCCAGAGATTTTGGGACCCTCAAATCTCTAGTAAGAAACCAATGGTATTATGGAAAGACCCATTAGACAATTCATGGCATGGTCTGGATCCGGTATTAATTTGGGGGAGGGGTCATGTATGTGTTTTTCCACAGGATGCCGAAACACTGCGCTGGCTCCCGGAAAGGCTGGTACGCCAGACGGAGAAGATCACTGAACCAGCAAATGAGTCGGCTGTCTCTACAGCAGAGAAATGCATTCCCGACAGCTCAGCAGATGCACAAGTTCATCTTACAAGCAAGAAGGATGGCCGCTGACACTGCTCAACCCCGATCTGCTCTGGCCTATATTGTTCTTACATTAGCATGTGCAGTAATTAATCAAGCTTTCCCCCAGTGCTCCTGATTGATTTGAAGGTGATTATTATCAAGTTTGGGATGGATATTTCTGGATGACCCCTGAAAAAGGACAGCTACTGACCCCTGCCGACATTTGCTGGGAGCAAAAGACTCATACCAACATTTGAAGGCCGAACACTCCCAGGAAACCTGATGAAACATATGGGACTGTTACCTACCTACAAATGTAAAATTGTGATAGATGTGCATTTGATACTAATAAGTCCTTTGTGTGGCCTGGGTCAGACTGGAACAATAATCCTGGTATGAGATGGGTAGCTCCTAACAATACCGGATGGGTTTGTGGATATAATCTTTGGCCCCTGCATTTGTCAATGTATATCTGAGATGATAAACAAAAGATTGTTGATGTTCTCTCATTTACAGGCACAACGTGTTCCCCTGACGGAGATATAATTGCTAATAGTTTAAAGAAAAGGGGGAGCTGCAGGGAGCCGGCCTGAACGTACAGGCCCCTTACCGCCCTAAGAGAGAACAAAAGGTCTCTCTTTGTCCTGCCACCCCTTCTTATTAAAGTATAGACTGGCATTTGTCTCCTTCAGGGAAAAAACACCCTGGTGACCTTTCGCCTGTTTTCCTGGTGCTGATAAACTCGTCATGCTTGAAGCCTGTTTTCTATCTAGTTAATGTTCTATTGATGAAGCCTGTTCTCTATCTAATGTTCTATTGATCTTAGTCATGTTGGGCGCTAGGGTAATGCTTTACTGATCTTAAGTGTAGGAATTTAAAACATCTGTAGCTCTGCATGTATGCAAACCCTCGATCTATTCTTAGTAACTCCTGTTAGCATATATATAGGCGTGGTATTCTTCAATAAAGTTGTCAGAGTCAAACGCAAGCGGACTCCATCCCTCTCAACCCCATCTTTCTGAGTCTTATTTCCTAGGTACTCTGGTAATTGCGTTCTCGACCAGTTCGTTTGCCGGCAGGTTCCGGCACCTTACCTGTCTCCTGAGAAAACTGTATGCAGGTCACGAAGCAACAGTTAGAACCAGACATGAAACTTGTTCAAAATTGGGAAAGGAGTATGTCAAGGCTGTATATTGTCACCCTGCTTATTTAACTAATATGCAGAGTACAACATGCAAAATGCTGAATTGGATGAATCACAAGCTGAAATCAAGATTGCTGGGAGAAATATCAACAACCTCAGACATGCAGATGATACCACTCTAATGGCAGAAAGTGATGAACTAAAAAGCCTCTTGAGGGTGAAAGAGGAAAGTGAGAAGGCTGGCTTAAAACTCAACATTCAAAAAACAGATCATGGCATTTGGGCCATAAATTTGGGCATTTGGGCAAATAGAAGGGAAAAAGTGAAACAATGACAGATTTTATTTCCTTGGGCTCAAAAGTCACTGCAGACAGTGACTATAGCCATGAAATTAAAAGACACTTGACTCTTTGGAAGGAAAGCTATGACAAACCTAAACAGTGTATTAAAAAGCAGAGATATTATTTTGCCACCAAATGTCTGTGTAGTCAAAGCTATTGTTTTTTCCAGTAGTCATGTATGAATGTGAGAGCTGGACCATAATGAAGGCTGAGCACTGAAGAGTTGATGCTTTTGAATTGTGGTGCTGGAGAAAACTCTTGAGAGTACCTTGGACTGCAAGATCATCAAATCAGTCCGTCCTAAAGGAGATCAGTCCTGGGTGTTCATTGGAAGGACTGATGCTGAAGCTCCAATACTTTGGCCACCTGATGCAAAGAGTCAACTCATTGGAAAAGACCCTGATGCTGGGAAAGATTGAAGGCAGGAGGAGAAGGGGGTGACAGCACTTGAGATGGTTAGATAGCATCACCAACTCAATGGACACGAATCTGAGCAAGCTCCAAAAGATAGTGAAGGACAAGGAAGCCTGGCGTGCTACAATCCATGAAATCAAAGAGAATACTGTCTGAACACCTGATGCTCTCTGGGGGTCTGTGTGCCCCTTCAACCCAGGGCATTCCCTCTTGCTTCTCTAGGAGACCTTCACTGCCTCAGATTCATAAAGCAATACTAGATCTTTGACTAGTAACCAACGGTAAGACTTTTGTTTCCCAAAATGAATTGATTGGAACCACAACTGCCACCTATTAAGAACTACAAAAAGGCCAATAATCTGGAGATCAAGTCAGTCTACATCTCCAAGACAAGTTCCCTGGATAACCATGAGAACAATGAACAGAACTCCCAAGTTTCTCTCTTGCTTTGAATACATCCCCGAGCTCCTAGCTCATATCCAAGTTTCTACATGACATGTCCATATGGGTGCCATGATAGGCATCTCAGGTTTAACATGCAAACCACTTGGATTTGCCCAAAACTTTATTCTAATCTTTCATATATTATTGTCAGCACCAAAAACTGTGTGTCAAGACCAGAAGGCAGGGATCATTCTAAATTCTTCCTTACCCATCATTCTCTACACAGAAATGGCATGAGCAGATACTAATGATGGATTCTTAGTGATATTCTGAAAATCACTCAACTTTTCCTTTTCTACTGTCTCATCTTAGTCCCAACAAGATCTGTTTCTCTATGAGCAGATGGCAGGGGCCAATAGTGCAGGCAAAGTGATTTAAGATTCGAAAAGAAAATCATTCATGTTGTTCCACCGCGAGGAATTTTCCTAGAGGCTTTCCTAGGATGAAGCCCACCTTCCTTTCAGGATTCTTCACAGTAGCTCCTGCTCTCCCCTTCAGTCATTAAGTTTTAGCCACACTGCCTTCCTTTCAGTCCTTCAAGCATGCCAAAGTGCTTCTGCCTCAGGGTTTTTATTTCCCATGTTTTCCATCTCAAGTGACCTTATGCTAGAGCACACCTATGTGCCTAAGATCCAGAAATTTAAGATGGAATAAACGGAAGGCTCATCTCAGAAGAATTCCTGACCACTTTATCACTGCCCTCCACAGTTCCTGCCAAATGATATCTTTCTCTGTTTCTACCTGTCAGTCTCAGGATAGTTCTTCCTTGAAGGAATAGTCCTAGATTACCCATGCTTGGGTAACTGCTTTCCTGTTCATTTTAACTAGTAAGATATGCATCACTAACCAAAAACTAGCTTACTGGTCTCTCCCATGAAAGCACAAGATCCTGTACCCATGGACCTCATCTGAGCAGGTTACTAAGAGTCAGGCAAAGAAGTAGGCTGGAAGATCTTCAAGAAAAGAACTTGCTGTTGAGTTGTAGAGAGTATTAATACAGCCAACAGCCTCCATCTGCAGCTCCTGGGATCCACCCCAGCATGAGGTAAGGCTACAGCCTTGAGTATGGAGCACAGCCAGGGATTAGGACAGTTGAGGGACTCCTACCTGCGGGTGTTCTTTGCATCAGAACTTTTGGGAATTGCCAAGGCTCTCTCGGGGCTGCACTGTGGTCTGAGTTGCTCCTACTCAGTTTTTCATCCTTCCCTTCTCCTTTCACAGGTGCCAGATCAGCATTACCTGAAGGCTGAACCTGGTCTCTGCCTGCCCCCTTTCCCATTTGTCTTTTATAGGTATTGACCAACTGTAAGTTTTATACTTCTGACTCTGCTCGGCAACAGCTATTTTCCAAAGGACCCAGCATAGTTGATAAGAACAGCTCGAGATACTCAGCAGTTGAGGACTGAAACACCTTACTGATCCAATAACCAAGAAGACATATGCCAGCAACTTGTGGGGCATGACTAGCTCCTGACACAAAGTGACAAGCCAATAGATGGAAATGTCATCAACAGTGACTTCACAGAAGGCTCCTATGGAGGGGGAGTTCTCTGGCCAAGACAGTGATTCAGGCCTTGAAGTACAGGCAAAATGAAACTGGCTGCTTACTACATTGTGTATAAGAGATGCTCTACTGCAGAAGGATGAGGTAACAGGAATTTCCATGATCAGGACCAAGGAAAACCAGAGGGTCTTTTTGGTAAAGGACCCTTATCTTGTAAGAAACCCTTATCTCCTTTGGGAAAACAGATACAGCTGAGAAGCAAATTTAGAATCTGAAATTCATCAAGCTTAAAAGATGGTTGGGTGCTGTCAAGGCAGGGTCTGCTACAGTAGCAGAGCCCTGCATGGAAAAACTTAGGGATTATGAAACACGGGCCAGGGAACATCTGGGTATATGCTCCCAAGGACTGTGATTCTCCAGTAGCCCTGAACAAACACCCTCAGAGCCTATGGAGGTGACTCAGCTCTATTAGGAGGTAGCCTTCCCATGGGTAGGAAGGCACTGCAAAGGCTTCCACTCCACAGTAATTCCCCCAGAATTAGACATCCTTTCTTGGATGCCAGGCTTAAAACTAGGATTAAATCTCAGCATACCCAAGCTTCATCAATCTCAGGTTGTACTGGGCCTGGAGGAAAGCAATTATACCCCCAGAACTAGAAAACAAGCACCATCAGGAGTGCTTTGAGGAACTTTTGAGGAGCTTTTCTCTGGATGGATTTTGAGAATGCTTTTTCAAAGGACCAGAATGTAAAACTTCGGAGCAATGTCAGGATACTATATTTAAACCCTGGCAAGGACCCCAGAGAATGGGGCAAACCCGTTCTTAGAATTGGCCATCTCAAAGAGTCGTCTAAGCCAATCTGAGATGCCTTTTTCTAGGCTGCTATTTCTTTTTTCCATTTATTTTTATTAGTTGGAGGCTAATTACTTTACAATATTGTAGTGGTTTTTGCCATACATTGACATGAATCAGCCATGGATTTACATGTGTTCCCCATCCTGAAACCACCTCCCACCTCCCTCCCCAACCCAATCCCTCTGGGTCTTCCCAGTGCACCAGCCCTGAGCACTTGTCTCATGCATCCAACCTGGGCTGGTGATCAGTTTCTAGCCTTCTAAATTGGCACACAGGAGGAGGCACTAAACAGCTTGGGGAGGTGAGTATACTGGAATGGCCGAACTATGCAAGGCCAGCAGGTATTCTGTTCCATGATAGGACACATTGGTCATCATTAATCCAGGCCGTCAACAATGGAGTGATAAGGGCTCCACATCACTAAGTTCACTGGCACGTCTCCTGCAGACTAAGGCTGTTGATAGGAGAGGCAGTCCCAAAGCTGGGTTCATTAACAGTTTTAAACATGGTGGACTCTCAAAATAAATGCGCATTTAACCAGCAGAAGTCACTATATCACCTAGAAAGGTGGAAGGTAGCCAAAAGGGTAGCTTGTCTCACAGAAAGGTCAGAGATGATTAAGTCTCTGGGACAAAACAGAATGGCAGCTCCCAACAGATGCTGAATTTACACACAAGATGCATGAAAAGGCAGCCGAGGAAAGTTGCCTCAAAGTTACAGTGTCTTAGCCACTTCCCAGATATGAATGGTTTTTAGACCTGTAACCTGTTGACTGAAAAAGTGGCCAGGTTCCTGGCATGCTGCATCAAGTCATGCTGACATGAAAGGCATAGGCCAGTTTAAACAATTGAGGGCCAAGAAATAAAAGCATGCACTTATGCTCAATAATACTCAATGGGGAAAAGGCAGTCTCTTTAATAAGTGCGCTGGGAAAGTTAGTCAATCTTTTTACACACACTATCACATACCATTCACAAACACTCAAAGGTTTAAGTGTAAAACCAGAAGCCAAAACACTCTTAAGAAAACAGGAACAAATCTCCTCCTTGCCATGGGTTTTGGCAATGATTTTTGTGATAAGATACCTAAGGTATGAGAAACAAAGGAACAAGTGGGACTAGAAAGTAGAAGCTTCAGCACAGCAAAAGAAATGATGGAAGTGAAAAGAACCTACATAATGGGGAGAAAACATTTGCAAGGGGTTAATATCCCAAATATAAAACTCATACAAATTAATAAATTCAGTTTTTAAATGGGCAAAGACATAGACACTTGTCCCAAAAAGATATGTGAATCACCAGTAGGTACCAAAGAAGTACTCAATATCATTAATCACTAGGGAAATGCAAGTCAAAATCACTGGGAGATGATAGCATCTCACATCTGTCAGAATGGTTATCAATGAGATAGCAAGTGCCAGCAAGGATGTGGAGATTGTGTGCACTGTTGGTGGGATTAAACCGGTACAGCCACTGTGGAAGACAATAAGGAGATTCCCTCAAAAGTTAGGGCTAGAAATGCAGTGGTGAGGAAAAATCTCCCTGGTTGGTGTCTCTTTGAGGAGTACACCATGGAAAGAAAAGCAACCTGAAGTAAGGATATACACAGATTTTCAGGCAACAGCAGGTAACCTGGCCAGGGGTCTGGAAGAAAGACTGGAGGATCAGAGGCAAGGTGGTCTGGGGTAGGTGCAAATAGAAGACCATTTGGGAGTAGGCACAAATGTAAAGACATAGCACATGCTAACGCCTATCAGAATGCATTCAACGTAGGATTAGCATTTAACTGAGTTGACAAAATAATTTGAATAGTTGGCGTTAGCCAGCTTCATTGGTCATCTAAGTGCCATTACAGTCAAATATATAGACTGGGCAGCAGAGATGGCAGCTATGCAAGAACTCAAAAGCACAGTTTCCCATGCACCAAGGTCGATTTAGGTACCACCACCTGTGCATGTCCTACCTGCCATCAATGGAGGCCAACCAAGCCTGATTTAGCCTATTCGTGGAGGCCTAACAACCACTTGGTAGAAAGTTAATTCCTTTACTCCCCCTTCCATCCCAGAGGGGCCAGCAATGAATTCTTAGAGGTTGACACCAACTTTGGTTATGAGTTTATCCATTTTGCTCAGAGCCTCAGCCAACATTCTTCCTCTAGGGACCTACACAATGTCTGATCCCCAGTCATGGAATCCCATACAACATGACATCTGACCTGAGGATCTTCTCTACAGTGAAGGTGTGGGAGACAGCCCATGACAATGTGACCCACTGGTGTCACGAAACACCATCTGGAGGCTGCCAACTGAAGGCACAGCCAATAAGTCAGGTCAGAGGCATTATTTTCCATGAGGGCAAGGCACCACTAAGGATGCATCTTTGTGCCCCAGTAGAAGGTATCATGGGCCCGGGAGCCAAGAGTGCCAAGCAGAAATGGTCCCCCTTACTTTCACTACCCGTGACCCACCAGAGGACTTTATGGGTACACAGGCCTGTCTCAGAAGTGTTAGAGGCCCTAGTCCCAAGGGATTTCATTTTTGCAAGGGTTCCAGTGAAGCACAAGCCACAGATATTTCTAGGACACTTTGGACTTCCTGTGTCTAGAGACCAGCAGTGAAAAGAGAAGATACTCAATTCATGAGGAGGTGGCATGGTCCTCATTATATAGTGGGGGCAGGCAGAAAAGTATGGGACTCGTGTGGTCCATTTGGGCACCTTTTGGTCCTGCCTTGACCAACAGTAACTAACAGCCACTCAAGCCCAAGTAGTACACGATCAAGGGCTCAGACTCCTTGAAGAATTCAGGTTTGGGACATATCACTAAGTAAGCCCTGAAGACCAACAGAGGTGCCCTCTGAGGGCAGAGAGAAAGAGTATAAGAGTGAGGGAGTGAATACCAGCTGTGACTCAGAAGTCCACTGCAGCAATGGGCTATCAGTCATCCCACTAGCATTTCTATGTCTTCGTCCAGTAGGAGAGGCACACTGGAGTGCTGGAGGACCCTGAACATGCATGTTCCTTGAACACGCATGGAGAACTACATTCATATGGCACAAGGGTGGACTGCAACAGCCATAGAGGCATGCCATCCAAATTCCCCCTTAAGAAGGGACTTCATACCTGTGAGGAGTGAAGTTAACTGACCGTTTCCAGCTCCAACACCTTAGGGATCCCCCACAGCATTTGAGCTGAAGCCACCCTCTAAGTACTCCATCAGAATGGCAGGAGTCCAGGGCTTGGCCATCTCTGCCCACTGGAGGATCTCTTCCCATGGGACATTTGAACTGCTGCTGCTGCTTAGACTGAGCTGTGGTCTGAGCCTTCCTGTGTATTTAAGTATCAGACTTAAATTTGTAGCCTGAAGGCTTTCCTCTGCATACTTCTGGCTCCCTTTAACATTAGCCCAGTAAGTCTCTTGTACTTTCCATTTCAGAGGATTAAACCAACATCTCATGTATACCCCAGTACCAGTGGACAGTGCCTGGCACATTGTAGGTATTCAGGTATTTCAGTGTTACTTGCTGCTAAGATAGAAAGGCAGGGCTTCTCCAGATCTCAGCTTGTAAGATGTTTTGGAAGGGGTGAGTAGAAGGCTACAAGTTGTCAAAGCTGGATGCAGATATTGAATAAGAGTTTGTACTGAGTATTGCAGAAACTGGAAGATGAGTCAGACCTGCATGAGTATTACTGGAAACTCCTTGTGCCTCAATAAGTGAAAAGGGGGGAATAGAGCAACAAAGGGGCAACATTCTCAGTGACCATTCCAATTCCTGAAATTTTAGAGGGATGATGGCCAAGAAAACTATCTTGAGAGTTCCACCTAACTCAAGGATGCCCATTTTTGCCACCATCTGAATCTAGGGAAACCCTAGTTATAAACACATCATTGACCTCTTTCTCATCAAGACTACTTATTCCACTGGCACATGACTGCACCTAGACATGAATGGAGGAGGCGGCTGTTGACATAAAGGTGCCTCTCGAGTTCTACTTCTAATCCCTCTGGACATGGATTTCCTAGTCAGCTGTAGGAGTTGAGTTTTACTTCATCCTATGGTTCCTACTTGTCTCTGTGGCTCCAACCTATTTTCTCTGGAGGTCCTCTCTGCCCTTGTTGCCCCAAACCAAGTCACTGTTATTTAAGCTAGCAACCTCACTAAGCCACTTCTGGTCCCTGAGAGGGAAATGGAGGTGTCATTTTAGAGGACCCTTGAGAAGGAGGCGGCAGTTGTTGACACATTAAAATACTGAAGAATTACTGAATAAATGCAGGTTCAATAGTGCCTCAGCTTTGTTTTAGAAAGTTCTCTGGGACCTGGACATTGTCATATTAGTTCAAGTTCATGCCCAGTAGGGAATTTCAGCAAAACAAAGGTGTTCTTACTTTAGAGGTTTTTGCTCTTGCTAACAAGACTTTCTTTTAAGGAAGAAGAGAGCTGGAGCATTTCATCTCATAGGACCAATCCTGCACTTCTGTCCATAACTTGTGCCATCACTACTATGCTTGTCCTTCTTTGGCTCTACCAGTCAGGACAAACACCCAGTCCTGGATTGTGGTGACCATGCTGCCTATCTAGACCCTCAAAGATCTGGCCTACCAGGGCTGTGGGGTCAACGACAAGTTGATGCCAGAGAACAGACTGATTCTATCGCACATCTCAAGCATCTGCCTCAGCTCCAGGGTTGGGGATGGAAGAGATGGTCCAGAGCAGCAGGTCTGCCCTTCATCTCCAAGGCTGGCTGTGGGAGAGGCAGGTGTGACACAGGCAGCAGAGTTCCACGACCCCCGAGAATGCATCTCGGATCTAATGCGGGGCGGGGAGGGTGTGTGGGGGCGTGGTGGGGAGTTGATCAGGATCCCTCACTGCTGTGCTGTGAGAGCTTTCATCACTGCCTTTACCAAGGCCACACTTCTCATGATTACTGCCAGCCAATGATGGATTGTAAACCACACACTAGAGGAGGTCTATTCCTGGGAGATTTGGGGCCACTGACAAGCAGCTTTGGCTCAACTCTCAAACGTTGCATTGCAGGCTGACATAGCTCAGCCTTCATTCTGCCTTTCATTCCTTTACTTGAGGTCAGACCTGCATTGCACTCTGACAGCTCTCCAGCCTCTATGGACCTCGCCCCCATTTTCTCACAGGTGTTTCTTACATGATTCATCTGGCCTTGGCATCTTTCTTACAGAACCTAGACCACATTTCTTCAGTGACAGGATTCATCTTCACCATATATCAGACACTTGAAGTGATCCTACATAAACTTACTTTTTGACTTGCTGAGGCCAGAAGAACCTTCATATTAACTGAAAAGAATATTACCAGGAAATAAAACTATAGGCCAATTCCCCCTAAGTACTGGCAAAGATCCTTAAACTTATCAAATCAGGTAAATATAAAAAATCATGACCATGGGAACTGATCCTTGGAATGTCAGGTTAGTTAAAGTCAGTAATTCCCCACAGTAATAGAGGAATCATCTTTGGGAAATGAAGACCAAGACAATTTAATACCCATTTATTATAATAATGCAACAAACTGGGAGTAAGGGGCAACTTTCTCAACCTGAAAGGATGTTATTGAAAGACCTACCAACTTTCATAATCCTCAATTCTGAAATACCATTGCTTCCCATCTTTGGAGAAAACATTCAATATCTACTTCTATTGAATACCACGTTAGGGGTCATAGCCAGTGAAATAAGGCAGGGGGTGGGCTTGTGATACTTCTATCTACATGTGTTAAAGTGTTTATTTACCCTACGGAAGTAGGCAGGCAGGTGGACAACAGGCGTGGGCTAGACTCCAGTTCTAGCACCAGCCACCTCAGCCCCAGTGGACTAAGGAAGGAATGAAGTTAGAGGTTCAAGGTGCTTCACTCTACCCCCCATCCCAGAGCCTGGGCACTGGGGTACTTCAGTTGTAATCCCTTTCCATAAGCTCCCAAACACCTCAAGTCTATGACAGTCAGCAGCAAGGGCTGAGGGAAGGAGTGTGACTCAGATGAGACCTTGGCCAGTTAACTAGGGTTTATTTTAGGGCAGTGCTTCCACCAAGATCTGAGCCACCCTGCTTGTGAGTGAGCAAGGCTCAAGACAGTAGACGGCTTGGAGCAAAAATCTGTACCACGCGAGGACCAGTGGATCTCTTCCCTGGTCCAGCCTCTCAGCCTCTTACCCTGCTGGCTCCCCTTCCTCATCTGAGGCCAGCCCCACCTAGCTTGGGGAGCCCAGGGAAGTCCTGGCTTCTACCCTCCAGGGCCTCTTTCATACCTATCTTCCCAACCATCTTCCCAAGGTGCCAAGAAGGGATTCTAGAAAGGGCCCCATTGGGACCCGAGGGACCTTGGCTATTTCTTCTTCACCCCTAAGTTGTAAGACACCTTTCTACTGCAACCCTCTATCAGACAAGCCATTTAGGCATGGCCAGAAGGGCATATGGGGGAATCCTGAGGCTCGTAGCCTCTCCTCCTCTGCTCAATCTGTGAGGTCAAATCACCAGCCCCCCTATAGGTAATATACCCACCCCTAAAGAAGGGGATCCTCCACTATAAGGAATGGAAGGACTCTGCAAGCCAGTATCTCAGTGATCTAGTAGGTTCCTTCAACTCCTGGTATTGACAGGGTAAGCTATGTATCTACAACATCTTTGCATATACACTTTGGTTAAATATAAAGATAGAAGTTGGACATGTACCACAGGTACTGACTTCATTCATCATTCCTTTTTAGTAAGAGTTTCCAGCCTCTAGATCAGTTTTGGTGAAGTTTCTTTTGTGACTCCATTTAACACAAACAGAAGGCGTTGGCTTTAAGTACTTCCTGTTGTGATGTTTACTGCATAACAAACTCATTGATTTCTTCTGTGACTGGCTTACATTATAAATGACCAAGAGGACATTTTCTTATTCCAAGCAACCATAACAGATGAAACAAGGGTAACATACAACTTGCAAGTGTTACCATTTATTCAATTGTGTATTAAGTTACTTTAAGGTGTCATTGGTGTTTCCAATGTCTGTTACCACATATCCTCTGCCCACTGCTGATTTAGCTATAGTTCCCTGGAAGCTGAGGTTGATACACAAGGAATAAGACTGAAATCAAGCTCTACACTTCTTGCCCCAGATCTGCTTTCAGCGAGAGCAACCCAGCACCTACCAATAGAATGCAAAAATTCATTCAACAGATGTCCCTGCATCCCAAGCTTCTGGCTGACAATGCTGCAAGGCATCCCTTAAGGTTTCAGAAAGAGTCAAGTTCCTATTGCTGCTAACAACCTCACTCCTTTCCTTTTCACTCCTCCATTTCCCTCAACTCTGGCTCTATAGGATTCATCCCCAAGTATTCCAATTTGCCTGGAAGCCCACTTGTCTTGGGCTCTGTTTTGAAGGAAGCTAAGACAGTAGAGAGCCTTCGAAAGCAGACTGGAGATAAAAGTCTGGAACTAGAACAGCCTGAGAGCAGCGAGCGTTGTGATGCTGCTGCTAAGCAGGGTGGTGACAAAGCCCAGCTCAGGACAGCATCACAATCACTGAGACTTACCTTTCAGGGCCAGACGTTCTGGAGTGTGAAGTCAAGTGGGCCTTAGGAAGCGCTGCTGCCAATAAGGCTAGTGGATGTGATGAATTCCAGCAGAGCTAAAGTCCTAAAAGATGATGCCAATAAAGTGCTGCACTCAGTATATGTCAGCAAACCTGGAAAACCCAGCAATGGCCACAGGAAAAGGTCAACCCTCATCCCAGTTCCCAAGAAGGGCAGTACTAAAGAATGTTCAAACCACCGGACAATTGCACTCATTTACCATGTGAGTGAGGTTATGCTCAAAATCCTTCAAGCTAGGCTTCAGCCATTACACGAACCAGGGCCTTCCAGATGTTCATACCCTGGGTTTAGAAAAAGGCAGGAAGAACCAGAAATCAAATTGTCAACATTTGCTGGATCATAGAGAAAGCAAGAGAAATCAAGAACAACATCTACCTCTGTTTCATTGACTATGCTAAAGCCTTTGACTGTGTGGATCATAAACTGGAAACCTCTTAAAGAGATGGAAATACCAAACCATCTTTGTTTCCTGATAAACCTGTATTCAGGTCATGAAGCAACAGTTAGAACCCTGTATGGAACAACTGACTTGTTCAGGATTTGAGAAAGGAATATGATCAGGCTGCAGGGGTCTTTGACCAGGCTAGCATACAATCATTCTTGGTTGGGGAGGTAAGTGGGCAGCTAATCAGTGTCTGACTTGTAGACCAATTTTAAAAATACTTGTGCTGGTAAGAATGGTGTCAACCACAGCAATGCGAAATCATTTCTTTACATCTAGTTTCCAGGTTCAAGCAGTTCTCAGACCCAGCTTCCATTGCTTGGAAACAATTCTTTTGAAGGATGACTCTGGAATGCTACTACAAGCATTTACTATATAACTATTCAGGTCCTCTGTCAAGGCCACTTACCAGAGTTGTACATAGGGGAGTCATAAGAGGCTGCTTCAGGTCTGAGATGAAACTCAAGAGACTAAAAATGCCAACCTGGTCCATCGGAGCAGGGGCCAATAACAGTTGTAGCTCAAGGCAGTCTAAGTCTAATGGATCCAGGGACATATCCTTCAACTCTAGAAAGTATTACTTTCTAAGTCTGAGTGCATACTTAAATGGACGAACTTAAATCTGGAAGAGCTCTCAATTCATTCCTTGGCCTGGGATGTAGGGCATAGGAGGAACAATTTCCTATAAAGGGTGGGACTTAGTCTCTTCCGGCGTACTTATTCTAATATCGAAGCTACAGAGCAGTAGTGGCAGATACTTGGTATGAGGACCACTAGCACTGCATCCTTCACTACATTTATGGTCTCTGTAAGTATAAAGGGTCATGGCAGCTGTCAAGAGAGTATCCTCCATGTGAATCCCACCTGAACTGCTTTTTTAGATGTGGTATCTTCAATACCAGTGTAATGTGCACTTGATATGCTTCATGTGCTTAATATGCTCTGCAAGCATGGCCAAGATGTTCTCCTTAAGACCCACCAAGAGAATTTGAGGCAGTTCTCACTTATGCAGGAAAGTCAACAATACTAGTGCACAGGCTTGCAAGGCTGTTACCTCTCCCACTCTTTGCTACATAGACCACAAGGTCTTGGTCACCTTGACATGCCACAAAAATACCACATTAGTTCTTTATGTCGATGTCATGCTACTTAGATCTGACAGAGTGGAACAAGTTCTCTGGCTACCCAAGTCACACAGGGCAGGTGGGGAGAGAAAATTACTCAAATATGGGAGTATTACCTCCCTAGGGTTTAAGCATCTAGTCGTGTTATGTATGCCAGGGCATGGAAGGAAAGGGCATATTATCATGCTTTGTACCGAAACCAAAAGAGCAAATGGTAATACTCCTACCAAAAGAGGAACATGAAATATGGTGGGCTTTTTGGATAGGGCCAGCATGTAAATACACCTTGGAACATCGTTCCAGCATATTTTTCAAGTTATGCTGAAGGTTTCAGTTTCAAATGGGGCCCAAAGATAAGATTCAGGCTATTCTGAACAGTGTCGTCTGTTCTGCTAATTGGTCTGTATCATCCAGACCATTCCAAGGCTACCAGAGATGTCTTTGGTACAAAAGGTGGAAATAAGGGATGTAGAGCAAGCCACAATTCAAGAGCCCTTAAGTTTCTGGAACAAAGTCGTGTTAACTGTAGCACAGAACTACAATTATAAGACAGCTCCTGACACAGTGCTAGGCCCTTGGAGACTGGGAGTCTATCTCTGAGACACTGGGTGATGAGGTGACAGGAGCTGGTACAGAAACCCAATTATAAAGTTGGGTGGGCACAACAGAAAGCAATTTAAAAATAAACAGTACATTCAGATAGAATATGAGGTCTTAGGGTACGTGTTACATAAGCAGGTGGTCCAGACCCAATACCACCTACTTCTATCCCCAAATCTACATCCCATGAGGCAATGGGTGCATTTATCCTACAAAATATAGATAAAAAGATTCAGCTCTAGTTCAAAGCACAGTGAAGCTGCTAGCAGAATGTCCCCTGCTGTGGTATTACACTCTACTAGGGCAGAGTCCCAGAGACCAGTGATAGAGGGAAAGCCTATTAGTGGCTAGAGCTTCAGAGAATAGTCACACATTTGGAGACATTTACTTGAAGGAAGGCTATGCAGGACTTGTAAAGCAAATGGCTTTACTGTTTGGTCAGATGCCTGGAAGGAATGAGAATGGGAGGATGGATATGAAGGTCTAGGGAAGGAGTGTGTCATTGGATCTCTAACAGGGATAATGGAAAAGGATCTGGGTACCTCCTTCTAAAGCTCACAAGACATCCTAAGAAACTGATGAAGATGAATGGATGGACTGGTTCACTTGAAGTCAGCCAGCCTGTGTCCTTGGGCCCTATAGGACCCGAGATTCGTAAATGAAGAATCATGGTAGCAGGAATAGAGGCTATTGCATTGACCCAATAGCACAAGTGTCCTCTCAAAAAAGCTTACCTAGCTACTGCTACTGCTGAACACCTAACTTATAAGGAGCATAGGCTTATCTTGATGGTGGCCCAATGCACTTAACAGATGTTGCATTTTCACAGATTAGTTTGTGGCAACCCCACCACATGGTCAAGCAACTCCATGGACACATTTTCCAACAGCATTTGCTTATTTTGTGTGTCATATTTTGGTAATTCTCCATGCTTCAAACTTCCATTGTATTTGTTACAGTCATCTGTGATCTGTAACCTTTGTTTGGGGGACACCATGAACTGCCCAAGATACAGCAAACTCAAGCATTGTGTGTGTTCTCACTGCTCCACTGACCAGCCATACTGTATCTCTCTCCCTCTTCTTAGGCCAGTCAATAACCATATATGGCCTCTAAGTTCAATATTGTGTTTCAGGCATTAAGGAGGCCCAAGTGTTTAAGGAAAAGTCTTATGTGTCTCACTTTAGATCAAGAGCTGGAAATGATTAAGCTTAGTGAAGAAGGCATCTCAAAAGTCGAAATAAGATGAAAACTAGATTTCTTGCAGACAGCCACGTTGTGAATACAAGTTAAAAAGTTCTTGAAGTAAATGAAAGGTTCTGTTCCAGTGAACACATAAAACAGAGCAGCTATATTGCAGATCTGGACACAGTAAGTAGTCTGAGTAAGATCAAACCAGCTGCACTATACACTTAGGACCTTGCTCTGGATTAGGCTTTGGCTTAACACTCAAGTCGATCAAGGCTGAGAGAGGGAAGGATGCTTAAGAAGAAAAGATTGAAGCTGGCAGAGGATGGTTCATGAGGTTTAAGTGAAGAAGCCATCTCCGTAACAAAAGTGCAAGGGAAGCTGAAAGTGCTGACCTAGAAGCTGTAGCACATTATCCAGAAGATCTACTAATCAAAGTGGCCCCACTAAACAGTTTCAATATAGAAAAAGACTCATATGGGAAGATGATGCCATCTTGGACTTTAATAGCTAGATAAATCAAGTCCTGGCTTCAAAGGACAGGCTCTTCTTAGGAGTTAGCTAATGTAGCTGGTGATAGAGTTAAAGCCAATACTGTTTTACCGTTCCCCAAATCCTAGGGCCCTGTGCTCTAAAGCCCATGTGACAACACACCTGTTTATAACATTTATAACATGGTTGGCTGAATATTTTAAGCCCACTGTCAAAACCTACTGCTCAGAAAGAGATACCTTTCAAAAAAAAATTACTGCTTACTGACAATGTACCTGATCACCCAAGATTGGATGGACATGTACAATGAGAGTCATGCCATTCTCCTTCCTACTAACATCTGTTCTGTAAGCCCATGGATCAAAGAATCAACTCTCAGGTCTTATGACAAACCTGTTCTCATGGTAGGAATTCAAGATGAAGGCCACACGAAATTAGTTCAGAGATATGAACGTCTGCTAAGTATTCCTCATTGCCTCTGGGCATAAGGCTTTGCAGACAGTCAACTGATAGGACCACATTAAGATTTGAAGTCAGTTTAAAGAAATCTTAAGAGTCCCTGATGTTCATCTTAAATGAAGTGAACCCAATTTGAATGGTATACCCACTATTCCTCTATTCTATCCTACAATCCCAGACATATTTCTACCAAACTGAACTATAGAGTCTATCTAATACAGTCCACTTCCAGATGAAGCTGATTTTAGAAAAGGCAGAGGAATCAGAGACCAAATTGCCAACATCCACTGGATCAACAAAAAAGCAAGAGAGTTTCAGAAAAACATCTATTTCTGCTTTATTGACTATGCCAGAGCCTTTGACTGTGTGGATCACAATAAACTGGAAAATCCTTCAAGAGATGGGCATACCAGACCACCTGACCTGCCTCTTGAGAAACCTATATGCAGGTCAGGAAGCAACAGTTAGAACTGGACATGGAACAACAGACTGGTTCCAGATAGGAAGAGGAGTATGCCAAGGCGGTATATTGTCACCCTGCTTACTTATGTGCAGAGTTCATCATGAGAAATGCTGGGCTGGAAGATGCACAAGCTGGAATCAAGATTGCCGGGAGAAATACCAATAACCTCAGATATGCAGATGACACCACCCTTATGGCAGAAAGTGAAGAGGAACTAAAGAGCCTCTTGATGAAAGTGAAAGAGGAGAGTGAAAAAGTTGGCTTAAAGCTCAACATTCAGAAAACTAAGATCATGGCATCTGGTCCCATCACTTCATGGCAAATAGATGGGGAAACAGTGGAAACTGTCAGATTTTATTTTTTGGGGCTTCAAAATCACTGCAGATGGTGATTGCAGCCATGAAATTAAAAGATGCGTACTCCTTGGAAGGAAAGTTATGACCAACCTAGGCAGCATATTAAAAAGCAGAGACATTACTTTGCCAACAAAGTCTGTCTAGTCAAGGCTATGGTTTTTCCAGTGGTCATGTATGGATGTGAGAGTTGGACTGTGAAGAAAGCTGAGAGCCGAAAAATTGATGCTTTTGGACTGTGGTGTTGGAGAAGACACCAAAGATCCAACCAGTCCATCCTAAAGGAGATCAGTCCTGGGTGTTCATTGGAACTACTGACGCTGAAACTCCAATACTTTGGCCACCTCGTGCAAGAAGTTGACTCATTAGAAAAGACCCTGATGCTGGGAGGGATTAGGGGCAGGAGGAGAAGAGGACGACAGAGGATGAGATGGCTGAATGGCATCACCGACTCGATGGACATGAGTTTGAGTCAACTCTGGGAGTTTGTTATAGACAGGGAGGCATGGCATACTGCGATTCATGGGGTCGCAAAAAGTCAGACACGACTGAGCGACTAAATTGAACTGAATACAGTCCACAGTTTTGCCAGCAAACCAGCCAACCATGATTATAGTATCCACAATATTCTGTTTACAGTATTTAGGGTTAGGAGACGGTCATGGCATCTCAGCCTGAGAAGAAAAATGAAAAGGGAAAGAACATCCAGGTGGTAGAGAGACGGAGACCATTTAATTTGGCAGAGCAGAAAGCTAATGCCCATTCGGTAGTAGAATGTGATCATGTGCGGAAGGAAGTTAGTGCTCGAACTGGAGGACTAGTGGACAAAAGCTCAAGGAAAACATACACTTTTGATATGGTTTTTGGAGCAAAAACTAAACAAAATGACATTTACTGAAATGTTGTTGATCCAATTCTGGATGAAGTTATTATGGGCTATAATTGCACTATTTTGGCATATGGCCAAACTGGGACTGGAAAAACCTTTACAATGGAAGGTGAAAGGTCCCCTAATGAAGAGTATACTTGGGAGGAGGATCCTTTGACTGGTATATTTCCACTTACTCTTCATTAGATTGAGAAACTTACTGATAATGGTACTGAGTTTTCAGTGAAAAGTGTCGCTATTGGAAATCTATAATGAAGAGCTCTTTGATCTCCTTAACCCGTCTTCTAATGTTTCTGAGAGACTGCAGATGTTTGATGAAGCACGCCAGCTGTGACGGACCGCACAGAAGCGTGGCTGTGGGGAGTTACCTCTCATCAAGGTCAGGGTGGCTGCCAAGAGGAGCTACCCCACATTCAAGGTCAGGAGGGGCAGCCCTGAGGAGATACCCCTCATCCAAGGTAAGGAGCAACAGCTGTGCTTTGATGGAGCAGCCATAAAGAGATACCCCACGTTCAAGGTAAGAGAAACCCGAGTAAGATGGTAGGTGTTGCGAGAGGGCATCAGAGGGCAGACACACTGAAACCATAATCACAGAGAACTAGCCAATCTGATCAACTCAATGAAACTCAGTCTAACTCAATGAAACTAAGCCATGCCGTTTGGGGCCACCCAAGACAGATGGGTCATGGTGGAGAGGTCTGACAGAATGTGGTCCACTGGAGAAGGGAATGGCAAACCACTTCAGTAATCTTGCCTTGAGAACCCCATGAACAGTATGAAAAGGCAAAATGATAGGATACCGAAAGAGAACTCCCCAAGTCGGTAGGTGCCCAATATGCTACTGGAGATCAGTGGAGAAATAACTCCAAAAAGAATGAAGGGATGGAGCCAAAGCAAAAACAATACCCAGTTGTGGATGTGACTGGTGATAGAAGCAAGGTCCAA
Organism: Cervus canadensis; assembly: GCF_019320065.1. Lineage (NCBI taxonomy): Eukaryota > Metazoa > Chordata > Mammalia > Artiodactyla > Cervidae > Cervus > Cervus canadensis. Next base: position 45,378,735 of record NC_057413.1, read on the forward strand.
TGCTGTAAAGAGCAATATTGCATAGGAACCTGGAATGTTAGGTCCATGAATCAAGGCAAGTTGGAAGTGGTCACACAGATGACAAGAGTGAATGTTGACATTCTAGGAATCAGCGAACTAAAACGGACTGGAATGGGTGAATTTAACTCAGATGACCATTGTATCTACTACTGTGGGCAGGAATCCCTTAGAAGAAATAGAGTAGCCATCATGGTCAACAAAAAGAGTCCGAAAAGCAGTACTAGGATGCAATCACAAAGATGATAGAGTGATCTCTGTTCATTTCCAAGGGAAACTATTCAATATCACGGTAATCCAAGCCTATGCCCCAAACAGTAACACTGAAGAAGCTGAAGTTGAACGGTTCTATGAAGACCTAACAAGACCTTTTAGAACTAACACCCCCCAAAAACGATGTCCTTTATCATTATAGGGGACTGGAATGCAAAAGTAGGAAGTCAAGAAACACCTGGAGTAACAGGCAAGTTTGGCCTTGGAGTATGGAATGAAGCAGGGAAAAGGCTAAGAGTTTTGCCAAGAGAATGCACTGGTCATAGCAAACACCCTCTTCCAACAACACAAGAGAAGACTCTACACATGGACATCACCAGACGGTCAACACCAAAATTAGATCGATTATATTCTTTACAGCCAAAGATGGAGAAGCTCTATACAGTCAGCAAAAACAAGATCGGGAGCTGACTGTGGCTCAGATCATGAACTCCTTATTGCCAAACTCAGATTTAAACTAAAGAAAGTAGGGAAAACCACTAGACCATTCAGGTATGACCTAAACCAAATCCCTTATGACTATACAGTGGAAGTGAGAAATATTAAACCTATCTGATAGAGTGCCTGATGAACTATGGGTGGAGGTTCATGACATTGTACAGGAGACAGGGATCAAGACCATCCCCAAGGAAAAAAAATGCAAAAAGGCAAAATGGTTGTCTGAAGAGGCCTTACAAATAGCTGTGAAAAGAAGAGAAGCGAAAAACAAAGGAGATAAGGAAAGATATTCCCATTTGAATGCAGAGTTCCGAAGAATAGCCAGGAGAGATAAGAAAGCCTTCCTCGGTGATCAATGCAAAGAAATAGAGGAAAACAGAATGGGAAAGACTAGAGATCTCTTCAAGAAAATTAGAGATACCAAGGGAACATTTCATGCAAAGATGGGTTTGACAAAGGACAGAAATGGTATGGACCTACCAGAAGCAGAAGATATTAAGAAGAGGTGGCAAGAATACACAGAAGAACTGTACAAAAAAGATCTTCACAACCTGAATAATCACGATGGTGTGATCAACTCACCTAGAGTCAGACATCCTGGAATGTGAAGTCAAGTGGGCCTTTGAAAGAATCATACGAACAAAGCTAGTGGAGGTGATGGAATTCCTGTTGAGCTATTTCAAATCCTAAAAGATGCTGTGAAAGTGCTGCACTCAACATGCCAGCAAATTTGGAAAACTCAGCAGTGGCCACAGGATTGGAAAAGGTCAGTTTTCATTCCAATCCCAAAGAAAGTCAATCCCAAAAAATGCTCAAACTACCGCACAATTGCACTCATCTCACACGCTAGTAAAGTAATGCTCAAAATTCTCCAAGCCAGGCTTCAGCAATATGTGAACCATGAACTTCCAGATGTTCAAGCTGGTTTTAGAAAAGGCAGAGGAACCAGAGATCAAATTGCCAACATCCACTGGATCATCGAAAAAGCAAGAGAGTTTCAGAAAAACATCTATTTCTGCTTTATTGACTATGCCAAAGCCTTTGACTGTGTGGATCACAATAAACTGGAAAATCCTTCAAGAGATGGGCATACCAGACCACCTGACCTGCCTCTTGAGAAACCTATATGCAGGTCAGGAAGCAACAGTTAGAACTGGACATGGAACAACAGACTGGTTCCAGATAGGAAAAGGAGTACGTCAAGGCTGTATATTGTCACCCTGCTTACTTAACTTATATGTAGGGTACATCATGAGAAATGCTGGGCTGGAAGATGCACAAGCTGGAATCAAGATTGCCGGGAGAAATACCAATAACCTCAGATATGCAGATGACACCACCCTTATGGCAGAAAGTGAAGAGGAACTAAAAGCCTCTTGATGAAAGTGAAAGAGGACCGTGAAAAAGTTGGCTTAAAGCTCAACATTCAGAAAACTAAGATCATGGCATCTGGCCCCATCACTTCATGGGAAATAGATGGGGAAACAGTGGAAACAGTGTCAGACTATTTTGGGGGGCTCCAAAATCACTGCAGATGGTGACTGCAGCCATGAAATTAAAAGACACTCCTTGGAAAGTTATGACCAATCTGGATAGCTTATTAAAAAGCAGAGACATTACTTTGCCAACAAAGTTCCATCTAGTCAAGGCTATGGTTTTTCCAGTGGTCATGTATGGATGTGAGAGTTGGACTGAAGAAAGCTGAGCACTGAAGAATTGTTGCTTTTGAACTATGGTGTTGGAGAAGACTCTTGGAGAGTCCTTGGACTGCAAGGAGTCCATCCTAAAGGACATCAGTTCTGGGTGTTCATTGGAAGGACTGATGGTGAAGCTGAAACTCCAATACTTTGGCCACCTCATGCAAAGAGTTGACTCACTGGAAAAAACCCTGATACTGGGAGGGACTGGGGCAAGAGAAGGGGATGACAGAGGATGAGATGGCTGGATGGCATCACCGACTCAATGGACACGAGTTTGAATAAACTCCAGGAGTTTGTGATGGACAGGCAGGCCTGGTGTGCTGCGACTCCTGGGGTTGCAAAGAGTTGGATGCAACTGAGCTGAAGTAACAATCACCTTCCAGTAGCTCAAGGGCTCACATGAGCAGTCATAATGGCAATGAGAGCTTCTATGTTTGAGATCAGGACCAACTACACCTCCAAGTAGTTGGACACATCTTGTACCATTTCCGTCACTTAATATATGGCTGGCCTCAACTCTGAGTATAGGGCCCTCTATTTGCCTTCTTAGTCCATCTGCATCCACAAGGCTACCTGCAATAGCAGTAGGTGTGAGGGTGGTGAGTGTGGGGTGGTGATATGTAATACTCACATTAGCAAAGGTTCACAAACTCTTGCCTGCCTTGAAGGCTGGGGCAGATGATCTCAGTGCTCTGCTCATATCCTCTCAATCCCTTTGTCACTTTGCTGCCCTTGTTTGGACAGTAGAAGCTTGTTTACACGTGAAGAGGCTCTAAGTGCCTGGGGAACTTGCATTCTTCTGTGACATTCTGAGACTGGCATCCTGCGATTTCTATTCCTACCACCTTGATCCTTCATTCTACACATTAAACCAATTGGACAACCCAAACTCCTAGTTAGCCCATGGAAGCTAAATCAGCTGAAGTTAACTGACACCTACTTGGTAACTCTTGCCTTTAGCATCTAAATTCTCAGAGCTCTGCAATCCCCACCAAGTTATCTCTGGCCCTTCTAACATCTGGTTTCTTATCCTAGTTTGTAAGCATTGACTCTCTAAAGCTTTTGACTTTGACCTTTCAGCTGTGCTTAGTAAGACCTCCTTGTCCTCTGGACTCAGTCCCAGCCCTGGCTACCTAGAGACAGGTGCTCTATTTGTCACTTCCCCCAATATAAAGGTCACTTTTGTTCACAGACTCCTCCAATCCACTGGGAGCCAGCACCAGCTCCAAGTATGAGTCAGCATATGAAGGGGCTCAATATCTGATACTAAGAATCAGTCCAAAGCACTTGCTAGTTGGCCATGGACATCAAGGGGCAATCCTAGCTGGCATGCCAACATGTCCTACTTTGTACCATGTGTCTTTGAATGCTCATAGCTCACTTGTGGAAGTCAAGTCATGGAGACATTCACCAAAGTGATTTCCTGCCTTCAGGAGACATGCGTCACCCAAGCTGTCCCTTATGTTGAGCACCCAGCTAGCCCTGGCTTCCCCATGATCACTCAGCATGTGAAAACTGATTCCCAGGCCACCTGGGACACCTGGTCATAACTCATGGCAAGCTCATGAAGTCACTCCCTCTGTCCCCACTGCATTTGTTTCTCCACCTGGGCTCAATCCAGAACTACCAACTCAATCCAGTTACCAGAATACATACTAGAAACAGGAACATAGGGATATCCTGCTCCTATGTGTGCACACTACCTTTCCCTGGCAAAAGCACATTGACGTTCAGAAAACCCAAGACTTGACTTATGCACCCTACCCTCAGGGATTTCTGTAGACTGTTAGGATGGGACCCAGATCCTCTCCAGGTCTACTGCATGCACAATTTAACCTTCTCAAGGAGAGAAATCTAGACAGAACCCTTTAGCAGGGCCTTAAGATCAAACATGAAGACCTTTGATCAGGACCCTGGTTCTGAGATTCAAAAGCTAACTGCCTTAAAAGCTGAGTAACAGCTATAGCTGAGAAGTAGTAACCCATCCTATCTAATAGACAACAAGCTGTGTGGCCAGGCATGGGGGTGAGCCATCCCAGCCAACCCGAGGGGGATAGTGACTAAGACCCAAAGGGAACAGGTGCTGGAGCCGACAAGGAGCCCCAGCAGTAAATTAGTCAATTTTTTTTTTTTTTTTTTTTGTCCTGGCATCAGAACCTATCTGCCATCTCCCAGCAGAAGTGGTTTCCTGAGCATTGTTAGACCTGAGGAAGAGGACAATGTCCTTCACGCCCTTTGTCTCAGGGCTACTGGTATCAGTTGGGATGACCGCACTATTAGTCAACCTAAAGTCAGTCCAAGTCCTAAAACTCAGTTATTTTGCTGTAAAAACTCAGTCACAGCACTAAGTTTAAAATGGGTTCAGTAACTCCAGTTCCAGTGGAGCCATTCAGTGTCTTGTTCATTTGGCTCTTCCACCCCCCTTCCAAGCACACACGTGTCCCCGTCACCACTGGAGAGGCGGTTCTGCCATAATCATCATTGTTCAGTACAGCTGGGCTGTTCAAGTCAGTTTTTCCCGATCCTACCTCTTCCCTTTAGGAAAGCTTAAGATGGGTGAAGAGATGTTTAGTTGTCACAACCTCCAGAAAGCGAATTGGTAACTTAGACCAGCACTGACATTTGAAAGGGCCAAGTCGACTTCTATGCACAGATGGCCTTTATACATCTTTCAGTATGAAAACGACACTTCCTTTTTGTCTTAATTAAACCCTCTACTATTGAGCTTGAGCATTTTCCAAGGTACTGCCACCCTGTACTGGCAAGCTTGTCACAACTCTTAACTACGTGGCCACTGGATTATCCCTTTCCTTAGATATGATCCAGATCAATCCTGAGAAGTTCTGTAGACATTGCCATTTTGGTGTACGGAAGCTTGGAAGTTTTGCTTCCTAATAAAACGTGGAAGTGAAAGACACTGTTATCCAAGCTGTTGGCAGGCATTCTGGCCTGAGTCTAGAATTATTTAAGTCAAAGAAGGTATGATAGGAGGCTAATAGCAGAACTGCTTTGCAGTTTGCTAAACAGTCTGCAACACCATTGTTTAATCTTGTACCCATTTGACAATAGTATTCTCTTCATAATGAAGAGATTACACACAGGGGTAGTTCCTGACTTCATGTTCTAGAACAAGAGTAGCTCAATAGAAGAGAACAGAATTATATTGAGTGCACAAGTAGACTAGCCGCATGATTATCAATGGCCTGTCATCTTGTTTACTATTCTACTAGGAGCAATAGTCCAAGTTCACACTTGTCACAGCTCTTCTCTCTTGAAGGATAAGCCCTAAGTCTGAGCTGGTTATCTGGCTCCTGGGGCTATAGAGCCTATAAGAGTCTCTGTACACCCCTCAGGTGTTTAGAGTCAGCCTTCTTGTCACTTACCAATCTGGTTTCTTCTTTCTGACCTTGAGTAATTGACCTTGGGTTCATGGCTAAGCTCTGTCTTTTGATTTTGACTAAATTAGATGGCCCAGCTCCTCTTTCTGGGGCTAATGCTCTAGTTTGGTTCTAGGACAGTGTACAATGGTATTCCAGCCAACCAGCATCGTCTTTGAGGACATTGATCAAGGACTTGTAAATGCTCATCCCCCCTCGAGGAACCTCCTTCCCTGAAGTCCTTCAAAGCGCTACTCCATAGTTAAAGCCATCTGTATACCTCAATAGGGATGTCAATACCTTAACAGTTGCTAGGCTTATGTACCCCAAGGGGCCCCCAGGAATCCCATGAGTCTAGAGGACTCATGAAGTCCCCGTGTTTACATCCCATGGAATGTGGGGGAGTTATCAGGCACCTGAATAGGAAGACTGATCATGTTAGCAGGCCATTGAAGAGTTATTTTTGAAATTGTTTGATAGCCAGCTGGATCTGGGGGCTCTCAGGAAAACTAGGCCAGCATACTTGGGTGGAAGGGCTTATCTGAATTCATCTGGGATAAGTTGGCCCATACACACTTGGGCAACCTATAACCTGGTAGACTGATTACCATGAATCTGGCATAAAGGATCTGTGGCTAAGATTTGCTCTTCAACAGTGAGGAACAAGTTCAACTGATAACTCTAGCCTCTCAGAGTCTAGTCCTGGGTTTTCTGCCTGAAAGGGGAAAAGATTAGATTAAGGGTGAACCACAAGTTAGTCAAGCAGACTAAGTTTGATGCAAGAATGACTTAAATCCACCTCGGCTCATCAAGTTAGATTGAAGACCCATCACAATGTCAAGAATGAGCATCTGGACTGAAAAGGGGTCACTAGGATGCAGTTTTCAATACAGCAAGGAATTGGACATTGATAGGACATTGATGGTTAAGGCATGGTGAGTCTGCTAACACTGGATTGCAGTTGTCATGTCACACTGGTTCATGCAGAAAGACAAGACTGATGCTCACATTCTGCTAATAGAACCTGTCAGACTTCCAGAGAATCCTATTGTGAGGACACTAAAATGAAAAAAACATGTGTCCTACCTAGGGCTATGTGTACTCATATTTCCCACTTTCACACGGAATACCAAGTCCATAGCTTTTCTTTCCTGCGTATATACCAAGCCAAAACAGGGATCAAACACTTGATCAAAAGCATTGGTTCTAAACCAAGCCCACTGAATCCACAAGTCTGCCTTCCATTGCAACATTGAGACAGACCATATCTGAAGTCTGGGGAGTGAAGATTTCTAGTTCCTCACTACCAGGCCCATAGAGGTGTATCATACAGGCAATGAGTCCTAGTTGTTAAGGATACGGTGTGATCAAGGCCTACAAGGTCTGAAAGGTGTAATTTATCTGATTCTGACCTCATGACCTTTTATTGCCCTATTCTCTAACACTTAAATTCTACCCTGACTGGGGTTGAAGGACACATTGAAAGTGACCAGGAGTTGGGTGGCATTTTTTTTCATTCCTTTGAATTTTCCAACCACTAAACCTTAGTATTCTATTCTGATCTCAGTAGTCTGCCTCGACAATTCCCCATTTCAGGGTTGGCAACTGCCTTGAGCTAGACCAATTTCAGTGCCTGAAAACTTCCCCTCCCTGGCATCATGTTTTGTTTTAAAGAGTCCTTGCCTTGTCCCAAAGTTGAACTAAGGCTACTCCAATTCAGTAAGTAGATTAGATGGTTCTCTGCTCCACGAAGGAGTTCATAAAATTATATTTTGCTTAAAGGATGAAGGAGCTCTAACTTACAGGAGTTGACTTTCAACTGTTTAAGCCAACAGATGCATTAAGAAGTCACTCTGCATTCTCACCTCACATGGAAGTAGTTTCTATATCAAGTTATTTGACCTCCATAAAGAACAAGTGCTAGGACTTGGCTTTTGACAGCTAAGTAACTGCTGGGTAAGAATTTCCATTCAGAAACCAATTTTCATGGGTCATGTTGGAGAAGCTTTTATGGTTTTGCAGGAATGCAGGTCCCTGAAAGCTCAGTTTTAATATGAATATAGTCTCAATAACCCAGGCCCTTGTTAATGTCTAGGAGACAGCCAGTAGCCAGCCCACCAGGACACATTAGTTGGTGCTATCTGAACACTCAGGATTAACTAGAGAGGCTCTTGGTTAACAGAGTTGGGTCATGACCTGGAATGAATAGTAAGGTCTCTGGAATGGGAGAGAGCAGGTTATTTCATGGGAAGAACTGCAGGATGTTGTTAACACAAACAGAACTGGGACAATTTCTGGGAAGTACAGAAGAGAGAGCTGGTACAGGAGACTGTCGATTAGGAGTATCTTGTGACAGCATTTAACATCCCACTAAGTGCCTGGGACCGGTCCTAACATGCTACTGGGACGGTTTCCTGTTCTTGGACACAGTGGCCTGTAGTAAAGGGGATGGGATTAAGGGATCCATAGCCTCTGAAAGGCAATCACGGTAGCATGCATAATATAACCAGAGGCCCCACCACCTGACCATATTCCCTGGAAAAGCCTATCCTTCACCAGAGGATCAGTGAATGTACAAGGGAGGGTCACTGATGTCCTGTGGGTCAGAGTGCAAATTGATTCTGCCACGAGACCAGCCTCCCTGGGGTCAGTTGCAATTCTAAGAGTCTAGAGTAGAGGCCAGGTAGCTGTATTTACCTAAGGCATGATAAACAGCAAGGGCAGAATGGTCTTGACCTGTAAGAATCTCTGGCAACTAGAACAGACCATGGTATGCCTAGGGGTGGGAGGTGGACAGCCAACAAAATTACTGCTTGATCTGTGTGATCAAGATGATCGACAGACAGGGGAGAAGGCAAGTTAGCCACTGCAAAGGAAAGTCATGGCTATGACGGATTTTTTGGCATCAGCTTAGCTAGACATCAGTCCTAGACATTAAGCCAAACATTTTAGGTGTCGTGAAAGTATGAGTTGATTAAAAGCTCGTAATTATTTGACTTTAAGGGAGATTATCCTACACAGTCTGTGGGCCCGATTCCATCAGTTGAAAATTTCAGTTTAACTGCCTACAAAACAAGAGAGCTTTGGCCCATGCCTGTGAGTTCCACTCAAATGTGATCCATCTTGACTGCCAACCCTATAATCTTGACTTGCTTCACCAGCTTCCACAATCACATAGGTTGAACTGAGTTTGTTACAAGAAAACAGCCTGTGGGTGTATCTGTTCTAGAGTTTTCTTCTCTGATTTAGTCTTGGACTGATACAACCCTCACTTAGTTTCCATAGTTATGTTACTAGACTCAGTCCATGGATTGAAGGCCTATACAAAAGGCCCTGCTGTGCTATGGCATATACAGTATTTCCTCATCCTTACCCACTAGGAACCAATGTCCATTTACTTGGGTAACTACTGAAGGGTAACACTCATACCTGTCACAGCTGGTTGGATACAGGGTCTGAACTGATGCTAACAACTGGATCTCAAGATTGATTAGTCCCCTTGATGGGATGGGGCAGGTACATGGAGGCTAGGTGACAGGGAGCCCAGGAATCTTGCAGTGGCTTCAATGACTATAGAACTACTATGGTCATCTTCCTCATCCTGAGTAGTAGTCAGATGAAAATGCAGCCACTGAAGCTTTACACTAGTTCCCTGGCCCACAGGACAGAAGCCGTCACAGTGGGCAAAAGCCAAGTGGAATCTCCTAGAACTGTTCTCCACCCAAAGTCAAGAGTAACTCAGCAGCTGTACCATGTAATAGTACAAGGGGTGGGGCTCTATCACCTAGCTTGATCCACTCAGATGGCTCCTAGACAAGGTGAACCATGCATCATTCTAGACTGTAAACAAAATGGTTCGGTTCTAGCTGCTCAGCCAGATGTGGCATCTCTACCACTGAGCAAGGTTATTGATCTGGCAACTCCTTAACCCTTATGAGATTGCCATTCATATTCACTAGGGAAGGGCAGCAGCACACTCATGGCTTTCTATCCGGTTTCCCTGCTCTGCCACAATAACCTCCAATGGCTTTTATAATTTGAATTTCAAAGCCATCATTCTGGCCCCACTAGATCAGTAGCAAATGGTCAGTGTTATGAGCAAGTGATTGATGCCCCTATTAGGGCACACATGACAAAGAGAAGATAAACCTTTCAGGTATTCAGGGGTCTGCCATGTTTGACTTCAGGGGTCAGTCGTTTGAGGTATGTGTCTTCACTTAAGAGACTAGTTCCGTTAGTGCCTCCCCCCCTCCTTCCCCTTGGGTAGCCTCTTTGGATTTAAGGGACAACATAATCACATGCTTGTGCTCAGTACTAGTTTAAGTAGAGTTCAGAATGAGAGCTGTGTTTCAGGTTCAGGAATCAATACAATCTTCTCTATAGCTTCAACCATATGGTCCTGCATGCTGGAGGTACCACATGTAGCAGAGGTATATCACATGCGAGACAGGGTCTGTAGCACAGAACTATTCATTGTTCATAAAAGCAGCCCCTGATCTACTTCTAGGCTCTAAAAAGGTACAGATTGACTGCAAGACATCAAGTGTCTATGGGAACTGGACCCACCATTTTGTACACATTTTGAACTTAATTCTTGGTACATCAAGAACTTATTGAACAGAAATGGCATGGTGGGTGCAACACACAGAGCCCCATGTCACCAATAACTCTCCAGCTCATGTGTAGACCTTATTGGGAATTCAGTCTTTCGACCAACTTGAAGTCTTGTTCAAGACGGTCAAGTATTGGTATAAGGCCAAAAAAAAAAAAAAAAAAAAAAAAAAAAACAAAACATGCTGCCCTGCAGCCTCATACACAACCCCAAAAGCAGTGGCGAAAGAAGTCCTCTTAGACTTGAGCACTATCTGATCCTGTGCTTGGTGAGGGAGAGGTAGATAAGGATAGATACTCCTGGTTAGTGACTGACTACTTAGCTGGTGGTCAGGGGCCTGTCAGGGACAAGACCGCAGGGAGAGTCACAAGGAAATTTGAGACAATGTGGACACACCTGAGGGAGCTGGCAGACTGCAGGTCTTGTTCCTTTCTACTTCTATAACTCAGAAACTCACCGAAGAGTTTTAACCTTGCATTGGGCCCCTGTGGTCCCTCTGGAGGTTCACAAACATCTGAAGATATTGAACCGGATAGGCAGGCTGGGGAGTTGGAGCTGAAGCCTGACTGCAGCTTATCAGGAGCAAACTGAGGGTGTACTTTCTCCAGAAACAACTCACCCTCAGGCTGCAGCTTTAAGCCTAGCTTCATGTTCAAAGGTCAACACGTATCCATGTGTATGGACATCCAGATTCTGTTTATTACCTACATGAACCCTAGTTGATCCTTTTTTCCTATGTCTCATGTCATGGGTTGGGGGTCCTAGGCTGACTTAGCTACTTGGAAACATTAGGTGGGGCTTCCCCTTCCTCCATGCAGAGGCTATCAGGCACATCTCTCAAAATGCCAAGAAATTCCACATGCACAGGATATGGGAACTGGAACCCCACTTCTCCCATTGGTTATGAATGAATTGATGAAGGAACCTCGTGGAACATGAAGGGTTATGAACAAAAGATGAGGCACTAGGGACTAGCAATCATGTGAACCTACTGCCAACCCCAGGATCAACAGGGAAAATTCATGAGTCCATCAAGAGCCAGAACTATGGAAGAGGGGCCCCTTGGCAAGAGCAGCGGGCCTGGAGGAACCTAACTGCTGAGAGATGTAGTGCTTAAGCAGGGAGGAAGTCAGGAAAATGGACCCAAACCTCTCGTCTTCTAGCCAGTGCATCTCCGTGGCCAAACCCACCTGGGAATGTCAACTTTCAAGGCAATCTGGGAAAACAGGAAGTCACAGGACTTCCTGTGCAGTCCACAGGAAGCTCCTCTCACTGGGGCACAGAGCAAAGTAGATCAAAATTAAGGAGCAATGGATGACAGTCAACTCACTTGGGGGCCAATGCGAAGCGAGGATCAGAAGGGAACAGCCATATAACACTTAGAGGATAGAGTACAGGGCTTGACCCCCAGACTTTCCAGAGGTGCAACCTGGCAGGGATCACAGAGGGTGGAGCAAGTCTGCAGTGCCAGGAGGACCCTCCTACAGAACAAAGTGGGTTTCCCAAAAGCTAGTTGGGGAATTCAGAGAAGAATTGTTTTGACTTAGAGATAGGAGAATTGCAATATTTAGAAGAATTGCAATATTTTACTCATCCAAAAATAGAGTTAAATCACTGCTGGCTACAGAGCTAAGTAGAGGTGAAGACCCTTCCAGCCGCAGAATTCAACACCACCAGCCTCAGCCTATGGACGTTTCTGGCACATGGCTTCCAGGCTCTGTGCACTCCCATACACCCTCTCTCTCAACAAGATTAACCTCATTTTCTTCATCCTATTACCAGGGAGGCCAGCCACCTCCATTTGATGGTGAATCGATTCTGATAAAGGGGTTATTATCCTCCAGCAGTGCTGTAACAAATTTGAGGAGATACCCCATGACCAAGGGTGAAGGAAAAGCCCCAGCAAGATGGCAAGAGGGGCAAAATCACATTTAGAATCAAACCCCATTCTCAGAGATGCTCAGAGGGCTCAAACCAACCTTGTGCACACCAGGACCCAGTGCCCCCACAGAGACTGAGACAGAACTGTTCTTGAGTGTCTCCTATGGAGGTAGTGGGTTAGCAGTGGACTGCCACAGGGGCTTTAGGTGTAGCAGACTGGGGTATGACATAAGCCTTCTTAGAAGAGATCACCATTAACCCTACCATAGAGCCACCAGAACTTCCACAGGACTGGGAAACAGACTCTTGGAGGGCACAAACAAAATCTTGTGTGCACCAGGACCCAGGAGAAAAGAAGCAGTGACCCCACAAGAGACTGACCCAGACTTGCCCATGGGTGCCCAGGAATCTCCAGCAGAGGCATGGGTCAGGGGTGACCTGCTGCAGTGTGAGCAGCGGACCTTTTGGAGGAAGCCATTATCTTCATTACCTCTACCACGTTGGCCTCAAGTCAAGCAACAAGGAGGGAAAACAGCACCACCCATCATCAGAAAATTAAAGATTTACTGAGCACGAACCCCACCCATCAGAACAAGACCCAGTTTCCCCCTCAGTCAGTGTCTCCCATCAGGAAGCTTCCATAGGCCTCTTGTCCTTTTCCATTAGGGGGCAGACAGAATGAAAACCACAGTCACAGAAAACTAACCAATCTGATCACATGGACCACAGCCTTGTCTAACTCAGTGAAACTATGAGCCATGCTGTGTAGGGCCACCAAAGATGGATGGGTCATGGTAGAGTGTTCTGACAAAATGTGACCTGCTGGAGAAAGGAACAGCAGACTACTTCAGTATTCTTGCCTTGAGAAACCTGTGAACAGTATGAAAAGGCAAAAAGATACGACACCAAAGATTAACTCCCCAGGTCAGTAGGTGCTCAATATGCTACTGGAGATAAGTGGAGAAACAACTCCAGAAAGAATGAAGGGATGGAGCCAAAACAAAACCACCACCCAGTTGTGGATGTGACTGGTAATGGAAGTAAAGTCTGATGCTGTAAAGAGCAATATTGCATAGGAACCTGGAATGTTGGGTCCATGAATCAAGGCAAATTGGAAGTGGTCAAACAGATGGCAAGAGGGAACATCGACATTCATAGAATCAGTGAACTAAAATGGACTGGAATGGGCGAATTTAACTCAGATGACCATTGTATCTACTACTGTGGGCAGGAATCCCTTAGAAGAAATGGAGTAGCTATCATAGTCAACAAAAGAGTCCAAAATGCAGTTTTGGATGCAGTCTCAAAAACGACAGAATGATTGTTTCCAAAGCAAACCATTCAATATCACAGTAATCCAAGTCTATGCCACAACCAGTAATACTGAAAAAGCTGAAGTTGAACAGTTCTATGTGGACCTAACAAGACCTTCTATAACTAACATCCAAAAAAGATGTCCTTTTCATTATAGGGGACTGGAATGCAAAAGGAGGAAGTCAAGAGATACCTGGAGTAACAGGAAAATTTGGCCTTGGAGTACAGAATGAAGCAGGGCTAAGGCTAACACAGTTTTGCCATGAGAATGCACGGGTCATAGCAAACACCCTCTTCCAACACCACAAGAGAAGACTCTACACATAGACGTCACCAGATGGTCAATATCTAAATCAGACTGATTATATTCTTTGCAGCCAAAGATGGAGAAGCTCTATACAGTCAGCAAAAACTAGACTGGGAACTGACTGTGGCTCAGATCATGAACTTATTGCCAAATCAGACTTAAATTGAAGAAAGTAGGGAAAACCACTTGACCATTCAGGTATGACCTAAATCAAATCCCTTATAATACATGTGACAAATGGATTCAAGGGAATAGATCTGATAGAGTGCCTGAAGAAACTATGGACAGAGGTTTGTGACATTGTACAGGAGGCAGTGATCAAGACCATCACCAAGAAAAAAAAAATGCAAAAAGGCAAAATGGTCGTCTGAGGGGGCCTTACAAATAGCTGTGAAAGGCAAAGAGAAAAGGAAAGATATTCCCATTTGAATGCAGAGTTCCAAAGAATAGTAAGGAGAGATAAGAAAGCCTTCCACAGTGATCAACACAAAGAGATAGAGGAAAATAGAATGGGAAAGACTAGAGATCTCTTCAAGAAAATTAGGGATGCCAGGGAACATTTCATGCAAAGATGGGACCAATAAAGGACAGAAATGGAATGGACTTAAAAGAAGCAGCAGATATTAAGAGGTGGCAACAATACACAGAAGAATGATACAAAAAAGATCTTCATGATCCAGATAACCATGATGTTGTGCTCACTCACCTAGAACCAGACACCCTGGAATGCAAAGTCAAGTGCACCTTAGGAAGTATCACTACAAACAAAGCTAGTGGAGGTGATGGAATTCCAGCTGAGCTAATTTAAATCCTAAAAGATGATTCTGTGAAAGTGTAGTACTCAATATTCCAGGAAATTTGGAAAACTCCACAGTGGCCATAGGACTGGAAGAGGTCAGTTCTCATTCTAATCCCAATGAAAGGCAATGTCAAAGAATGCTCAAACTACCACCCAATTGCACTCATCTCTCACGCTAGCCAAGTAATGCTCAAAATTCTCCAAGCTAGGTTTGAATGGTATGGGTATTGTGAACTTCCAGATGTTCAAGCTGAATTTAGAAAAGGCAGACGAACCAGAGATCAAATTGCTAACATTCATTGGATCACTGAAAAAGAGAAATCCAGAAAAACATTTACTTCTGCTTTATTGACTATGCCAAAGCCTTTGACTGTGTGGATCACAAGAAGCTGTGGAAAATTCAAGAGATGGGAATACCAGACCACCTGACCTGCCTCCTGAGAAATCTGTATGCAGGTCAAGAAGCAACAGTTAGGACTGTACATAGAACAGACTGGTTCTAAATTGGAAAGGAGTACATTATGCTGTATATTGTCATCCTATTTAACTTATATGCAGAGTACATCATGCAAAATGCTGGACTGGATGAAGCACAAAGCTGGAATCAAGATTGCCAGGAGAAATGTCAATAACCTCAGATATGCAGATGATACCACACTTATGGCAGAAAGAACTAAAGAGCTTCTTGATGAAAGTGAAAGAGGTGAAGAAGTCGACTTAGAACTCAACATTCAGAAAACTAAGATCAAGGCATCCGGTCCCATCACTTCATGGCAAATAGATGGGGAAACAATGGAACCAACAACAGACTTTTTTTGGCCTCCAAAATCTCTGCAGATGGTGACTGCAGCCATGCAATTAAGAGGGGCTCCTTGGAAAAGTTATGACCAGCCTAGACAGCATATTAAAAAGCAGAGACATTACTTTGCCAACAAAGGTTCATCTCGTCAAAGCTATGGTTTTTCCGGTAGTCATGTATGGATGTGAGAGTTGGACTATAAAGAAAGCTGAGTGACAAAGAATTGATATTGTTAACTGTGGTGTTGGAGAAGACTCTTGAGAGTCCCTAGGATTTCAAGGAGATACAACCAGTCCATCCTAAAGGAAACCAGTCCTGAACATTCATTGGAAGGACTGATGCTGAAGCTAAAACTCCAGTATGCCACGTGATGCAAACATCTGACTCACTGGGAAAAGACCCTGATGCTGGGAAAGATTGAGGGCAGGAGAAGGGGACCATAGAGGATGAGATGGTTGGATGGTATCACTGACTTGATGGACATAAATTTGAGCAACCTCCAAGAGTTGGTGATGGACAGGGAAGCCTGGCGTGCTGCAGTCCATGGGGTCACAAAGAGTTGGACATGACTTAATGACTGAACTGAACCCTCCTGTTAGGAGAGGTGCCAGCATCTCAGCTAGGGAAAGCTCCTGTGTTGGGGTTGTTCGAAGGAAAGAAAAGAAAATCACCGCTCTAGGGATTGTTTTCTCCCCAGCAGGTGTAAAACAAGTTAATGTATCTCTCTTCAATTTGCATTTGGTTTAGCATAGCACTCTGCTGAGAACTTTGTCAGTGTTACACAGTATAACTTTGGTCAATGTCAGAAGGTCTGGCAGTAAGGAATGGTGCTTGAGGTTGTGTAATGCATTAGTACTACAATTTTAAGATAAAAATAACTACATACTGATTAACTCACCTCAGAAGCAAAAACATTTTGCACGATGATAAATTCCCAGGTTGGCCTCAACATGAACTCATGTCCTCACTATCTGACATTTAAGTGAACAATGCTGAGAGTTGACATGTTAGGTACCCCATCCGATAAGCTCAATTTTATTTTCAATTTCAGCCACAGCCTGAATCTGAAGCCTCTAGATTTCAGACCACTCCATGCAGGCAACTCACTTGAAGCTGATAGCACCTTGCCCAGAGTAAGCCCTTCTTGCATTCACTTTCTGCTTCAAGGCTCCCCCAACTCTGGATGTAGGCAGGAGCATGCTAAGCTTTCAAGCAGCTCACACAGCACATAAAACTGATGGTTAAATATGCCTGTCTCCTTATCCCTCAAGCAAATCCTGGAGGTATTTGAATGGATCTGAGGGGGTCCCTCAGCAAAACTAAGCCCCTGATACTAACAGCAGGGCTGCCAATGTCCTTTCTTCCATCTCCTACCCTACTTTGACCACAGCCCAAATAAGATACCCCTACATGGTTCCACCCTCATTCTTAAGGGAATCCAGGCTAAGACGTGATCCCTTCTTACCCAGCCAGATGTGGAGCCCAGACTTAGAAGGGGTCAATTGTTTTTTTTTTTTATAATCAAGTTAGATTTAAGAAAGTCAAGTGTTTGGCTCAGGCAAGAAAGTCACTTAATATATACCCCAAGTTCATTTCAATCAGCTAATGTTTGCCTTACAAATAGTGAAAGAAGCAAAAAGCAAGGAAGAAAGTGTATATCCAGCTAAATGCATATTTCTAAAGAACAGCATGGAGAGACAAGGCCTTCAATGAACAGTGTATAAAATAAGACAGAAGGGGAAAGACTAGAGATCTCGTCAGGAAAATTGAGATAAAGGAAACATGTTGCCCAAAGATGGGCACAATAAAGGACACAAAAGTTAGAGACCTAGTAGATGCTGAAGAGATCAAGGAGGGATGGAAAGATAACATGGAAGAACTGTACAAAAAAAGATTCAAACAAACTGGATTGCTGCAAAGGTGTGGTCAGCCACACAAGGCCAGACATTCTGGAGCACAAAGTCAAGTGGGCCTTAAGCAGCACTGCTGTTAATAAAACTAGTTGATGTGACGAAATTCCAGTAGAACTATTCAAAACTCTAAAGGATGACGCCATCGAGATGTTGCATCCAATATGTCAGCAAATCTGGAAGACCCAGCAGTGGTCACAGGACTGGAAAAGGTCAATACTCATCCCAATTCCCAAGAAGGGTAGTACTACAGAATGTGCTAACCATTGGACAATTGCACTCGTCTCCCACGCTAGTAAGGTCATGCTTAAAATCTTGCATGCTAGGCTTCAGCATTATGTGAACTGAGAACTTCCAGATGTCCAAGCTGGGTTTAGAGAAGTCCAAGCTGGGTTTAGAAAAGGAAGAGGAACCAGAAATCAAGTTGACAACATTCGCTGGATCACAGAGAAACCAAGGGAATTCCAGAAAAACATCTACATCCATGACGCCAAAGCCTTTGACTATGTGTATCATAATAAACTGGAAAACTCTATAAAGAGATGAAATACCAGACCATCTTACTCATCTCCTGAGAAACCTGTATTCAGGTCAAGCAGCAGCAGTTAGAACCCTCCATGAAACAACTGGGTCAAGATTAAGGAAGGAGTATGACAGGGCTGTCTGCTGTCACCCTGTTTAATCTATATGTTGAGCACATCATGAGAAATGCTGGGCTGGAGGAGTTACAGGCTGGAATCAAGATAGGTGGGAGAAACAAAAACCTCAGATATCCAGATGACACCACTCTAATGGCAGAAAGCAAAGAGGAACACTAAAGTGCCTCTTGATGAGGGTGAAGGGAGTATGAAAGAGCCAGCTTAAAACTACATACTACAAAAACTAAGATCACGGCATCTGGCCCCATACCTCATGGCAAATAGAGGGAGAAAAGGTGGAAGTAGTGACGGTTTTCCTCTTCTTGGGTCTAAAATCACTGCTGATGGTAACTGCAGCCATGAAACCAGAAGACGTTTGCTTCTTGGCAGGAAAGCGATGACAAACCTAGATAGCGTGTTGAAAAGTAGAGACATTACTCTGCTGACAAAGATCTGTATAATCAAGGCTGTGGTCTTCTCAGTGCTCACATGTGGTTGCAAGAGCTGGACTGTAAAGAAGGCAAAGTGCTGGAGAAGACTCCTGAGACTCCCTTGAACAGCAAGGAGAGCAAACCAGTCAATCTTAAGAGAAATCAACCCTGAATACTCAATGGAAGGACTGATGCCAAAACTGAAGCTCCAGTGTTTTGGTCATCTGATATGAACAACTCATTGGAGAAGTCTGCGATGGTGGGAAAAAATGGAGGGCAGAAGGAGAAGAGGGTGTCAGAGGATGAGATGGTTGGATGGCATCGCCAATGCAATGGACATGAACTTGGGCAAATTTTGGGAGATGATGAGGGACAGAGGCCTGGTGTGCTACAGTCCATAGGGTCACAAAGAGTTGGACACAGCTGAGTGACTGACCACTGCAATCGTTGCATACCACTGCTCAGGGACTTGTCACACTCAAGTCCCATCAAGTTTATAAAAGGGAAGTTTTAGGAAGATAGGACCGTTAGGAAAACTAAATAGTCTTATTTAGGCTTCAGAGACAAAGAGCAGGCCTCTGACCTTGCTTCTATCCTGCCTGGACACTGCCCTGACTGCCTGCAGTGAGTACAAGCCTGGCAGCACCATAGACAAGGGAAAAATCTTGAGACTGAGGCCCTGGAGGAGGTCCAGCCAACCAAACCCCAGACTTAACATTCCAAGTTTTATGTGACAGAACAGACAACATTAACATGAAGCCAGAGCTGCAATTTGCTCACAGATTGACAATATCAGTTTGCATCCTGGGATTAATAAGCAGGAACCCTGAACTGCAATTTTTGAAGTCTTACCCACAGAGCAGACACTGTGGGGGCCTGTCTCCAATTGGGACTCCAGATGTGATGTATCACGGGACTTCTCAGCACTGTTTTGAGTCTGGATGTTGGTCAAAACCTAGTTTGGTGATGCATCCTCTGTTGTTTCTATTTCTTTTAATGTTAGTATATATTGAAAGTAAGCTAGATAATTCTCTAATATTGGCATTATTTGTATATAATGAATGGCTTATTTTGTTAAATCTTTTGAACCTGAGATGAAAGTGAAAACTTTCAGCAAAAGAACTAAGTGTGAAGCACCTTAAATTCTAGCACTTTTCCAACAAGGAGAACCGAGTCTGCCTAGACCTCTCACTTCTCCTATGTACTTTGTTACCCAGTTCTGACCCAGTTCTTTCCCCACATCTTAGACCTGAAAATGTCTCTTGAAAAGAGGGCTAAGCTTTTGTGGAACTTAACAGCAGGAGTTGGACAGACATTTGATAAAAGCACGCCCCACAGAAACTTCAGAGGTGTTGGCTTGAAGCAAGTGAGGTGGTGGTTGGTGGTGAGCAAGTAGAAAAGAAGAACTAAGTCTGTCCAGTCACTTCAAGGAAGCAGGCTCTGGAGAAAGACATACACATATACATTAAAGGATTCTCCAAACAAGTCCACCTTGACATTACTTGATGGAACTAATTCTAAGTTGTTAGTGATGTTCACTTCAACATGAAATGCTTCAACCCTCCAGACTCCCAACTCACACTGTCACCTCACTAGGACCCTACACTGCAGAATTTCACTGCCACCCATAAACATTCTGGAATCCTGAGCATGACTAAGTAACTGATGAATATTCTTTAATCACAAAAGCGAAGTCTCTATGTGAGTCTACAGAGAGTTGCTTATAAGCCTGAGTAGGCATTAACAGCCCAGTTACCCAACTCCTATGCAATTCAAGGCTTTGAATTGACAGTGGCAATGTTAAATCTTTCCCCTTGAATTTCATATGAAAAGTTAAATCTTCAACCATAAGACTTAGAGCTAGATCTATTAAATTGCTACTTAATAGTCTTGAAACTGGAGGCTGGTGAGCATCCATTAGACATGCACATAGGCCGCTTTTAACAGAGTGCTGAGTGCCTCAGGGTGAGGTCAGAATGAAATTTCTAGAAGGGTTCTCAGCAGGTTGAGTTTCTTAGGGTTTCACCCACTTTAAGAAAGCATGCTAACAGCTAAGTCCATGGAATATCCAGTTTGGAGGAGCTCATAGGAAGGTGGCTGGTCCTAAAGTTCTATCCAAGTAGATCTAGTTTCAAAGAATCTCAGGAAGCTCATAAACCAGCTTCAAGTAGTATAGTGTTACTTCCTAGTTCCTGTCAACCTTCTAGTCTCAGAACTTCAGCAAGTTTGAAACAAAGGTGGATCTGAACAAAGGAAAAAAATAGGAACAGTCCAGAAGACCAGAGATGCTGGGTAGAGGCTAAGATGTAAGTAATTGGTCAAGTTAGCAGGGACCATTTGCAAACACAGCTGGAGGGGATGATAGGAGCCTGGGGCATTCTCTCTCCAAACCCAACTTCCCAGCATCCCCAGACTTGGCAGAGTAGGTACAGAGAAGGCCCCCATTTTGATGAGCTAGGTCTGGTCTCACCTGAAAGCATCTCTAACAAGATATGCCTTTTGATGGTGTAAACGTTTCCCACTAGTGTATGCCCCATTTCTCGTAGCAGAACCTTAGCCTGTCACCTCCTGCACAGCCATGGTAAGGAGTGCCTGAGGCACTTGGGTGGTTACAGCCTCTGCTGAAGCCTTTATCCTCGAGTCTTCCTCTCGACCACAATATCCTGCTCTTGGCTTCTGCTGATTCACTTGCCCACTTGTTAATCTCTGCCACCTGATACTTCTTTGGAGAGGGCATTCCTTCCACTAGGACACTTCGTGTTGCCTCTAACCCCACGTGCACCTACATGGCTGCCTTCTCTGCTGCTTATCCAATGCTGTGGGTGGTGCTGAGTTACTTGTAAGTTGGATCATCTGGGTAGCTCCAATATGAACCAATTCCAAGCACGACCTTTCTCCTGTTCAATTTAGCAAGAGACGAAAGACCCTTTTAAGTACCTTCCTCCCCACAGTACTTCCAGCTCCAGCACCTTACACCTCCCACTCCTTTGACAGATCAGCAGGTTCTCCTCACATGCTGCCCCTCAACGAGGGCCATTGGCATTGCTCCAAGCATGCCAGGAGGCGGGCCTATCACAGGGAATGCTGACAATCAACCCGCTTTAGCGGTTAGCCCAGGAGGTGGGACCGACACTCCTGCCAGTCAGCATGAATGTTTGCCTTTTGTTAATTAGATCATCTGTATCTTCATTTCTAAGTGGTTATGTAAAAGGTGCAGGAGCTCATTAAGCCAGGAGAGATCGTTAGAACAAATTTTTCCGGCTCAGTACAAAATAGAACATATTCGCATCTCTCATTTGTGGTATTATCCCAAGGTAGTTCTCAGAAGTTGTCATGTCTAATGCCTGATGAACAAGGGGGAGTCCTTCTGAGTGTGCACGTGAGGTCCTTAAGCAACAATGCTCAGGAGACTGAGGATTGGACCTGGCCGGGAAAGGGAAGAAAACATGCCCCAGGTAGCAATACAGAGGTCTACAGATCCTCTTGAAGGTGGAAGGCTTGAGGACAGTTTGGCAACAGATGTGGATATAGTGAGCTTGTCAACACCCCCAACCCATACCCTGCTCGCTACTAACCAAACACCCAGAGGAATCTGACTTGGGTGAACTGGGCAGATGGAAGTCTTGTCCTTCACTGGACTTCTTCCTAGTTAAGCCCCTTGGCAGTTAACTATGAAAAAGCAGCTCAGAACACCTAGAGTTCATTCTCTTTAAAAATGCATGACACAGAACAAGAGTTCATCCACAGCAAGGCACCAATGGGATGGATTTAAGGAGACCATGTCCCTCCTTCCCTGGAAAGTTCCAGTCCTAAGTGAACAGGTCCAGTAATGTACAAGTTGGTGGACTTCCAGTACCTGTAAATTGTGATTCAGAAGGGAGAAGTCGGTCCTCAAAAGCTTTGAGAGGTTTTTTCCTGATCACTTAAAGTACGCCTACTTACAACACCTACCCAAACACTAGCAACTGGGGAGCAGGCATACGAGATTATTCCAGCAACACTAGACAATGGCACTGCTGAAGATCTGAGGCTTCAGTGCCATGCTCCACATGAAAAGAGGCAGGCTAGGGCATGAAACTCCCTGGCTGGAGATGAAAAATAGGACTGACTTCCCAACAAAGCCCCAGAGGAAGAACCCCACAGCTGGAGGTGCACTCAGTCCTGAAAGAGCTTTGAGCCCAGTTCCTACACTGCCACTCACAGATCCTACCTGCCCCCCACACCTCCAGCCATATGCAATGAACAAGGTCAGGTGGGACCGTGGACTCAAGCTGATGTTAATTTTCTACCCTTCTTTCCTGCCTGAGGGCAGTGTTTGTGTCTTTTCTAGCTAGGTAGGGCAGATCTCCAGGAGGCTGTTCTGTCGAGCAAGATACTTCTCTTGAAGACCTCAGACCCTTTTTCTCCATACCTAACACCCCAAACCTGGGGGAGAAAACTCATGAAAGCAGGGAGCCCCCTAGAACTGGGTCCATTATAATGCTTACCCTCAAGGTAAGCCTACAGATGTCTCCACTGGTTTGTCAATTACCCTATAAAGTGGATCCTGCTAGTTACTCACTGGTTTTCCTGTCTCTCCAGTTTTCAGGGCAGAATTTTGTCCTGTGATTTCAAGCCTCTGGTCTAAGAGTTGTTGATTCATTTGGTTCCTCACTCCCATCCTTACAGCAAAAGTCAACTTCCAAGCTCTTTTCATTTGGAGGCAGAAAGTCAGAGTTAGGTTAACTTAGAATAAGAGTATCTCAAGTCAGCAAAGAGGGTGACATTTCACTGAAATCTTTTGTACTGGCTTAGAACAAGATTCCCTTTGTATTAATATTTCAAGGGATGGAAGCCTGAAATCCTGTTGCATTCTATTATTGAAGCAAGGAAGGCCTTTTTAAGCAATTCCAGCTACCCAGGAGGGCCACTGGCCAACTAGGTATGAAGAAGTCTTTAACTTACAAGTAGTCTAAAATGGACAGAAAATCTGCAACATCATTGATACAGAGTGCTCCTTTCCAAAAAAAGGAAAGGAACTGGGAGATTGATATTTTTTAAAAAGACTTTATAGGAAAACAAAACTTGTTCTGAAGTTAGGAGTATGGACAGATCTGCAGGATCTCAAGCTTCTCTGGGATTCTCATCTTGAAATGAGAAGGTAAAAGCAGAAACCATTTACTCAATATTTTCCTTCTACCAATTAGGTTTTCCCCACTTCCCTGGTGGCTCAGATGGTAAAGAACCTACCCATGCAGTACAGGAGACCTGGGTTGCACCCCCGAGTCAGGAATATCCCCTGGAGACAAGAATAGCTACACATTCCAGTATTCTTGCCTGGAGAATTCCATAGAGGGGCCTGGTGGGCTATAGTCCATGGGGGTCAGAAAGAGTTGGTTACAACTGAAGTACACCCACACTAAAGAGAAATTCAAGACGCTGACTGTTAAGTGAACGGGTTGTGAAGATTTAAAGCAAGTTCCGGAAGAGTCTGTAGTGGTTAAGACCCTTGGGTCTCTGGGAAGTGGTTGTAATAACCTTCCTGTCCAAGGAAGGTCACTCTGGGACATCCCAGAGAGGAAACCAGGGATGACTGATGCTGAAACAAGAGCAAGGTTTCAGTTTCCCTTTCACCTCAAGTTCCCCAAAGAACTTTTCAAAAGAAAAAAGATGGCAGAAGCCTGTCTCCCCACCCAGGGCTTCCTTTTAGCCTGAGACTGTCATTCAAGTCCCCATGTTTCCTCATGTCACCCTAACACAGTCGGGGCTGCCATGGGGCCACCACTTGTAATATCAGACTAGACACGCTATGAGCTGGTCCAAAGTCTGCCCCTGGCCTGTGGAGCCTGATGAGCCAGAGAACAGGGAGTCAAGTGTTCAGAGCCCCGGCCATCTCTGTAGAGGCCCATGGCTTATGACAAGTGGAGTCCAGCTCTTTATAAACCAGAGCTGCCCTCAAGGGGGCCTTTTCCCCTGGGGCACAAAAGCAGGGAGGTTCCCTTATTCCTTCAAGGAGTGGCTTCTGTTCCTCCTGCCAGGAGGCCTGAGCTTGAGGAGGACTCAAGCTACATAAACCCCGACTACCTCTCACCTACCACCGGCCCCCGGATAAGCCCGAGTTACAAAGGCTATACTGTTCAGTGACAGAGAGGAGACACCAGGAACCAACTTGGAAGAGGGAGAGGCTGCCAAGTTAGGGCTTGAGGGTCGATTACACTAAACAAGGAGCTATGCAGAGGAGAGAAGCCTTTCAAACAACCTTGAATGGAACGGGCATCAGTCGACTTGGGCAGGTAAATGAGTACAGGCCTGTCAGTAGTCATAGGGCTGGCAGTAAGTCAAACTTCCCATGATCACCACCGAAGCCTCATAGCTGAGTTAGCTTTTTAAGCTTACCCATTGCAACACGTCAGATGCTTAGAGAATTTAAGCAACTCACTCAAGACATGAGAAATAGAAGGCAGAAACCAGGCTCAAGCAGTATGTGGCCCAAGGTCTGTGACCTCAAGCTTTCAGTTTTAAGACCCACCCCCCCCCACCACGGCAAAAGAATGTGGTGAGCCAATTTCAAGAGCCTGGGAGCCAAGCTTTGTCAGGAGGAGCGACCCTGTGGGCTAATCTACAGTCTAGATTCTGTCTGGTTCTAGACCATTCTCCTTTCCACTCAGGAGTCCCCTGGTATGAAAATAGGATATGGAAAGTCTAGACAAGCAATTGGACTTTTATCAGTCCAGTAGCAGCAGCAGCTGGCAGCTCTGTGTTGGCCCTTGATTAGCACGCTCCTACCTGGCTCCCAGCTGAGTGAAGCTAGGACCGCCCCCCCACCCAGGACTATAATGTGTGATTGTGTGCACTTCATGACCTGGTAGAGAGCCCAGTGTCACCTAGGCAAAGTTTGTTCTGAGTGATGGCCCAGACCGCACAGTACCCAGGCCCTTTCATGGGCTCTAGCACATATCAGACTGGGTTTAAGCCCCCATCACGTGCCCCTCATCCTTTTGCCTCCCCCAGGGACTTGGCACTAAACCGAGTGCTACAGTTGAATGAATGAGTTCCTGGGTTATCATTACGAGATAAAGCTACAGCTCTGGCCACATGCCACTGAGGCTAAGAACTCAGGCTGTAGCCAGTGGTACTTGTAAAGCCTCTAGCCTCTCTATAGAGGTCTGTGGATTGTCGACAAGGAATCCAGTAAAGATGCTTCAACCTAGAAGATCAAGATTCTATTGGTCCCCCTGCTTTCAGTCTTTAGGGCAGAAAACACTGTCAGGTTAAGCTGGCTCAGCTCTGACCATGTGAGAAAGTCAGCTGTACTTTGAACCCTGAGCAGTTAACAAGTAACTTTCATCCAGACCTTCGGATGTGGCATTTGAAGCGGCTGTTCAGGACGAAAACAAACCCATACAATCCAGATAGCCTGCCTGGGTGGGTGAGGGAGCTAACACAAGCATGAGGTCCCAAGTTGGGTTCAGAGAGCCTGCCAGGCTACAGAAAGGTTCTAACACAGAAGAGGAATTTCATGCTACAGGGATGAAGGTGCCAAATAAGATGCTTGTGGCACAGAACCCCTGGAGCCCCACACTAACTAGGTGAGGCGGTCCATGGGGCAGCAGCTAGAGTTACTGAGCACATACCATGATGGGTACTGGTCTACAGTCTCCTATCACAAGATCTGTTTAAGCCAGTTTCCCAGAGATGGGTAACTTGCCCAGGTTCTCAGAGCTAGTAAGTGACAGAGCCAGGGAAAGAACCCAGGTGAGCTCCAGCCCATATCCTGTCACACAACTACATGACTATGAAGGTCTTTTCCACGAGACCAAGGCTCTAGTCAACAGTGGCTCCACTGCAAGACGTGAAAGCAGACAGATTCCAGACCCCAACCCTCCCACCTCCAAGTTCAACAATTTCGACAGAAGCTTTCAGTTGTCTTCACAGGAGCTGCCTTAGAAATTGGTTAAGCCCTCACCTAAATTTGACCCAAAACTGGTTCAGCTGGACAAGCTCCACATCAACTGGTCACGCCCAGTTTTCAGGTGAGGTCAGCACCACCCATTCAGTCTCCCACTTCGGCAGATTGAACTGCATCTAGACCCCAGGTTTTCCCACTTTTCAGGCCAGCCCACGTGGTCAGTTGCCTGCTGACTCACCTAGAGTTCTTCTGAACACTGAAGACTTGACTTGCTTCTCTAGAGCCTTCAGCCAGTTGGAGTTTAATACTGAGCCCTTTCACACAGTCACCACAGTTTTTACATGCTCTGAGCTACTCTTCCAGGTGAGTGAGGGCCTAGATCTAGACCTATGCCAGCAGGGAGCCCCCAGGAGCCGTTTACCTATGATCCTATTAGAGAAACGTTAGTCAGTCCAGTTCCTACTTGTGCACTCCCCTGGAGTGGATCCTCCCTGCTAAGGAGGATTTGAATAGCACAGACCATAGAATAAAACCTTCATCTCCAAGGGCTGATGCCTTAACTATGACCTGCTGTCCCAGTTCAATTCATATTGATATTCTTTTCAGCTGGGGAGATAAATGAGCCTCCAAACATTTTAGTTTTTGCCAGATTTGAGTTCACATCTATGCTGGATTTGCCAATAGCAAGTCTACTCTGTAGTGCCTTATTCCCAGAGGAAAACTTTAGGATGCTTAAAAAGGAAAAGGACAACAAGCAAGTGGGGAGTGCCTCACCTCTGAGACCTGACCACAGAAGGCAGGCCACAGGTTGCTTGAAAACAGGCTTCAGCAGGAAAGTTTATCACCCTATCACAGGAAGGGCTAATGCTGAGTCACTGTTTGTCAAAAGTTTTGAGTTTTGGGGTGAAAAGTCACTCCCTTCAGTGCATATACTCCAACTCAGGGTCCCATGCTCTTCATGTGAACTCAGTTCATACCTATGGAGCTAGGCAGAGATAGTTTCCCTCCATCCCCCTGCCTGTTGATATAGGCCATTAGTTCCTGGAACAACCCACTACCAGAAAGATCTTTCTCAGGAGAAAAGACAGCTTCCCAAATGAAGAAACTGTAGCTCTGTTTTATGTACCAGGAGAGGTTTTTTGTTTTTTTTTTTAAGGCTTCAAGTTGGTAAAAAGAGAACCCCTGAAGAAAGATTTTTACACCAAGGTTAATATGGGGCCTTGAGCCAAAGAATTCAGACAGTCTCTAGAAACTACATAAGGCAAGAAAATAAATTCTCTCCTAGAGCCTCTAGAAGGAATCACAGCTTTACCAACACCTTGATTTCAGCTTTAGTAAGGCACTTTTTTGTTCATACTTCTGACCTCTAGAACATTGATAAATCAGTATTGCCTTGCATATAGGGTTATCGTTAGCTTGTTCTCTTTCCTATACTCATGAAGAGATTATGTGGCAATAGCCTTCAAGCCAAGAGAAGAGGCCTTAGAATAAATCCACCAGGCTAACACCTCAATCTTAGACTTCTCAGATCAGAACTCCCCAGGACTATTGTAGCCTTCAGAACTATAAGAAATAAGTTTCTTTTTAAACTAAAAAAGAAAAAAAAATCGGTACTGTCTTAAGTCACACACACAAAGACTTTTCAGATGTAAGAAAGCAAGCAGGAAACAAGAAAATCCCTGGGAGAAAGAGGCAAGGCTTAGTGTTCTTATGACCCCAGGACTATCTGTGAAGAAAACAGAAGAGAATAATCCACATAGAAGAGCACGAACAGATTGGTGTCCTGGAGATAGAGTCCTGCACTCCTATTCCCAGAGTTTTCTCTTCTGAGGGAAAAGGAAGCTTTATACCCTACCCTCCAAGCTTTATTCTGCTTTCCCCACTCCAACCCTGGCAAGCCCTCAACAGCCAAAACCACCCCAACCAAATAGGTGTGGACTGTGGGTTTTATAGGCTATGGAGACTAGTCCCGCCCCCCTGCCCCAAAGCACTCTGGGTGGGCAGCGGTTCCTCTGTTTCTCATTGGCTCCTTCTCTCTCAATCAGCAGATTGTCCCCACCCTCCTCTGCTCATTTCCTCTCTGTAGGTCATCAACAGCAGTGTAAGCAAGGGCAGGTTTTAACAGTCTGCGCTCAACCCTCGCCTAAAAATGTGGCTTCTCGTGTTTTTAGGCATGATTCCAGAAGCAATCTTGATTGGAAAAAGAGACAGCCTCTTCACAGACAGAATATATCATTCTTTTTTTATGTTCACCCAACCTCCCGGTTGTTAAGAATCATCTGAATCAGGGCTCTTTCCTGGAAATTATGTTTTAGGAGAACTTGATGAGAGCCTTGGAGTCTGTGGTTTTCCAGATTTGTCTGTCAAGATTTGCGTCTTTAAGGAAGCCGGCACCCTACTAAAAGGCGCTATTGAAAAATTCCCTTCTAAGAAATGACTTCTGTTTACCCGTTATGGATATCCCTGTATTCCCAATTCCTCCTTTGAATTTGAGTTTCTCCAGCAGCTGATCCAAATAAGCGTTGTTTCTGGAAAAGAAAGAAAAATGCAGCGTTTAGGGGGAGGTGGCCTCGTTCTGATCTTCACCACCTCTCTGCGCTTAAGGAATGAACCACAAGTGGGAAGTAGCTTTCATAAGTCAATTCACCTGAGTCAGTTTGAGTTTGGCCGCGTTCCCCTTCTGGTCCTGAGTGAGTTCGCAGGAAAGAGAAGGAGCCTTTTGAGAGAGGAACTGGGGTGTTGAGGTGATGAAAGTTTGAGGGCAGCCAGAAGATAGTGGGAACACACAAAACTTTTGGCAAAAAGGCAGCTGTCGGTGCACCATGCCTGTGGTAAGTGAACTTAATATAAGATACCCACTCGGGGATCAGAAAAACTTCAAGAAAGGAAGAAGCATTAAAGTCGGTGGTTAATTCTCTTGTTGCTTATTTGAAAGCTGATTCCATAGGCATTAATTTGTTTCCTAATCAAAGTAACTGTGGATTCCCTTCTTTCAACGGGCTCTTCATTTTTCTGACTTCCTGTCTTTACTCCTGCTGTTCCTCAGTCAGTCCTTTTCCTCATTTTCTGCCACAAATCAAAATTCTAGCTACATAAGACCCAGCTGAGATGCTAAATTTTTGTGTTGTCTTCTCTGATCTCCCAGTTTGATTCCATCTGCTCGCCTCACTTTCTGAGATGGTTAGAGAATTCAGATGGCCGACACTTGGTCTTCTCCCTAAAGGACCTCACACCCTGATTAACAGATCACTCTTGCCTTGCTCTGTCATAGCATCCATGGCACCTTCATATAACACACACTGTATTTGCTTGGTATTTGGTTGCTATCACGCTTGTCTACTGCCACTGCATTGCAAGTGCCTGCCAGGAGGGTAAAATGACTGCTTCAACTCTGTGTCAAGAATATGGTACAAATATAATGTGTTTCTTGAATGAATGTTTAGGGAAGAAAGGAAGAGGAGGAGGAATGACTGCAAAGAAATCAAGAAAGTTCTGCCTCCTTCAGTGTTCTCTTTGTAGCCTCAGTCTGGTCTGGGGCGGGGGATGGGGTGGGAATGAGATAAAGTTCTAGTATTCCTTGGGCTCGAGAAACAGTTCCAACTCCATAAAGCCAGATGAGGAAGAGCAGATATTACCAGCGTGAGAGAGGGGAGAGACTTCAGGGTGAGAAGTCCCCCCTCCCTTATCCACAGTTTATGAGTTCAAGTACTGCCTGACACAGCTATGAATACACTTTGAGAACTTGGGAGGTGGTATAGTGTGGTCATTAAACATGTAGATTTGGGGTTCACATTCCTGGCTCTGTGGCTTACTGGCCTGTGACTTTATGTGACTTGGTGCAAGTTATGTAATCTCTTTAAGCTCCCGCTTCTTTGTTAGGCAAAATGGGAATGATTACTATCATAATAGCACTCACCTCTCAGGATTATTATGAGTTTTAACTCAGCCAATACATAGAAAACAGAATAGTGACTAGCACAGAGTAAGTACGAAATTGTTATCAACATCTGCCATGTAACATTCTTGGCTAAATCATAACAGCTAAACCTTATTGAGCTAGATATTATTCACTTGTTCTAATGGGAAAATGTAAATTCAACATAGCTGTAGAGCAAAGAGGCACACTGAGAATTGCTGCAAGGTTAAGGGGTTGTTGGTCATGGCTCCTAACCTGCTGCAGGGATAAGTCAATTCTGACTCCATGTTGGAACTGTTTGACCTGCTTTCTGTTGCTTTTGTTATTATAATCACACATAATGGCCTGCCTCAAAGAATCTTGCCCCTCTGCCTGACTGTTAAACTAGAGTGCCTTTGTTCAGAACACTGTCCTCCTGTAGATGGCAGGACGGAAGAAATGAACACCCCCCACCTGCGGCTTGCCGTTCTAGGAGATATTTGCAAGATTAATGGTCTTTTTACTGTTTCCTCACCTCTCCTCATCTCTGATCCATAGAAGAAACTGGTATCCAGACCCCCAGGTAATATCTTCTCAGTCAGCTGACTTTCTGAGTAAGGTGGTATTCCTTGACTCAACATTTCGTCTCTCAGATTCACTGGCCTGTTGTGCAGTGAGCTAGAGCAAGCTTGGACTCGATAACAAACCCATTTTAAGGGCACCCATGTCTTCCCCCACCTAGTACACAAGCTCCTGGTAGAGTCAGAGCTCTGCGCACAAGAGGGCCTTGTGTGACTCAGGATGGAGAGAGTGACTGATGTGTTCATGTTCTTGTTATTGGAGGAGATGACTTCTCATCCATTTGCAGAGAAATAACAAACTGTAAATGATTAATTTTGTCTGTGATATGTAATGACTTTGCATCATGAGGGCTGTCATTGTATAATGACAATAAGACAAAACAACCTTCTGGGTTTCTAATTAGTTTCTGGAAGAAGCAAAAGGAGCGTAATGGTTGCCTATTTCCCTCTCCAAGGAGGAACTGAAAAACAGCTATGGGACTGGTGTAGCCATGGCAGTGAGTATCCAAGGAGGAAGAGAAGCGTGAACAATAAGCCTACAACCTGCGGGCAGAGTCTCCTCCCCTAGTGAAATTCCCTGGGAAAACACCCATCCCTGAGTCGGGGCCTTGGGAGATGGGGGCCTTGGCAGTGATGGGCAATTAGATTATTTGCATTGGTGGTAGCTGAAGGGGGTGTGAGAGAGGGATGGGTGGAGTCTGTTCTGAAGACAGTGGTTTCTTGTCCTGTCCCTGGCAGGATGGGGACAATCATTCTTGTCCACCTGCTCCCCATTCCACCATTACCTGGAACCACTCACAGCGTTCCTCTAAACCAGTGCTTCTCACATGCACTGCACACACAAATCCCCCAGGGACCCTGTTAAACCATCGGCTCTAATTCAGTAGGTCTGGGTTGGGGTCTGAGATTCTGCACTTTCAAATGTTTCCAGATGATGTTCATGCTGTTGGTAATGGGAAGAATTTGACAAGGTCAAAGACCTTGTATCCGACAGCTCTGTCACCACCAGTAAGCTCTTTAGAAATGCAAATTCTTGGGCCCTGCCTCAGAACCAGAAACTTGTTTTAACAAGACATCCAGGAGACGATGGACGTTGGTGTGTATTTAAATTACAGAATCACTGTTACAGATGATACATGAACTAGTCTCATTGGAAGGACAGATGAGGTTTTAGAAAAGTGGTGTTCAACTAGCCCAGAGTCCCAGGGTGGGGAGAGTTGCCCAAGAGGTTACCTAGCCAAGTCCTCTTCCATCTGAGCCCTGAAACAAGTCCCTCACCCAGGGGGCACCCTTCACAGGATCTTCCATAGCAACTCATTCTGATAAGGAGGCTTTCCTGCAGTGCTGGCTCCCAGCACCCACACGGGGAAGCCTTTCACAGAAGCAGGAGAGGCAACCAGGATTTGAGGTTGGTAGCAAGTGGATGCAGAGAAAGGGGTAGGGATCTCGGGCCTTGCTGCTGACACAGTACAACATTGATAAATACACACAACCCCTGGGCTGATGAACAGAACTGACCTCTATATCTGGTGGAGACATACTGAGTCTCCAACACCTGAACAAGGGTCCAGCAGGGTCCTTGAGCTCAGAGGAGAGAAGGAAAGGACAGGGGAACACTTCTCACAAAATTCTCCAGCTGGCTTCACATCCAGTTAATTAACTAAATTAAATCCTAAAAACCTTACTAGTTTTGGAGGGGACCTTTGATGTCTCTGAGCACCAAGCCCAGGGAGGCGGGCAGCGCTGGGTCGGGAACATCTCCCACGGATGGCCAAGCAGCATTCTGTTAATCGTGGCTATTAAACTGCTTTCCTGGGAGTTGTTTTTGAATCATGTGAAATAGATTAAGAGTCTGTTTTGAATCCCTCAGGGTTTCCTGTGGCGCATAATTATAGATGCACTGGAAGAAGAATTCAGGTCAACAATTACTTTAATGAGATGTCTGAAGAGCATGGCCCAGCAAGGCAGAGGGCAGAGAAGGAGCTGGGGGAAGACGTAGGGTGGGGGAGAGACCAGAGAAATTGGAGGGTGTGAGGAAGGCAGGGAAATGGGCAGGATGAGGGGCAAAGATAGGAAGGTTTCTGCAAGGAGAGCAGAAGAGGGAGAGGAAGAATGCAGAGCAGGGGAGCCAGGGGAGCAAGCAGAGGGCAGAGGCGCAGATTTCACTGTGTCTGGAACATTTTTGCTGCTCCTGCTGCTAAGGCACTTCAGTCGTGTCTGACTCTGTGCGACCCCATAGATGGCAGCCCACCAGGCTCCTCTGTCCCAGGGATTCTCCAGGCGAGAATACTGGAGTGGGTTGCCATTTAAGTCGCTTCAGTTGTGTCCAACTCTGTGCGACCCTATGGACAGCAGCCCACCAGGCTCTGCTGTCCACAGGATTCTCCAGGCAAGAATACTGGGGTGGGTTGCCAGCTCCTTCTCCATGGAACATTTTTGAAGATGGAGAAAACATTCAGAAAGCAAGAGAATGGCGCTGGGTACCCATGGAGAGGTTTGCAGTCTTAGATACAGATGTTCCTCTGGAGACAGTGGGGAGGTATTGACAATGGGCTTTGTCATCAAACAGACTTGGGTCTAATCCCTGACCCTACCCTGTTTGACCTGTATGACTTTTGGCAAGTCACTGAACTTCTCTGAGTCTGCTCCCCATCTATAAAATGAGGGTTAACTATATAAGGTGCATGCCTTGGTCTGTTCAGGTTATTATAACAAATTACCATAGGCTAGGTAGCTTATAAACAACAGGAATTTCTCACAGTTCTGGAGGCTGGAAAATCCAAGATCGAGGCAGATTTGGTGTCTGGTGAGAGCCTGTTTTTACAGTTGTCTTTTCATTATATCCACACATGGTGGATGGAGTGAAGGGGCCTTTTTGAAAAGGGCCCTGATCCCACTCATGTGGCTCCACCCTCATGACCTAATCATCTCCCAAGGGCCCCATCTCCAAACACCATCTTACTGAAGATTAGGCTTCAATTGATATATTTTGGTGGGCCACAAACATTCAGGCCACAACAGTGCATGACACTCCTAGAATGAACTGTGTCTGACATACAGTAAGTCCCAATAAATGATTGTTAGAATGAGGAATCCGAGAGGTTAGTTTTGCCCAAGGGCTCATAGCTAGTCAGTAGCTGAGTTGAAATTTAAATTTAAATTTGTCTGATCTTCCAGTTCCACCAAGGAAAATGTACATAACTGTTCTTTTTTGGGAAATGCAAAGTCTGTTCTCCAGAGGGTCAGCCTCAATCCATGAAGACAGTTCTTATCAGCTGGTGCCAGGGTTTCAAGGGAAAATGAAACAGTTACCCATAAACCAAAAAACAGGCTCAATCTAATCATGGTGGGACTTTAAATACAGGTCTGAAGGTCAGGAAGATCCCCTGGAGAAGGAAATGGCAACCCACTCCAGCGTTCTTGCCTGGAAAAATCCATGGACAAAGAGCCTAGTGGGCTACAGTCCATGGGGTCACACAGAGTTGGACATGACTGAGCATGCATGCAAACACACACAGACACACACACACACACACACGAGGTCCCACTTCCATGAACTGGTTTTTACAGAACATGCCCTTGTTCACACCTGCAGGATATAGCAAGGCATTCATTCTTGAGTTCATTCCAGGGCTTACTGAATTTCCATAATATGCCCAGTACTATTAACCTTTCAGGCTCCCAAGAGTAGATGCCTAGTTGGATAACTGACCATCTTAGTGGTGCATTGCTCAAATCTCCCTTCAAGTTCTAGAATATACTACCTCTGGAATCTATGAGAAGGTTCACACTGAGGCCACAATCTTCCCCAGGCTGCTTTCAGCAAAGGCAGAGCATGGGGTGGGGGTGGGGTGTGCGTGTGCTAGAGCTGAGTCAATCCTGCCCAGCGTGGAACTTCTTTAACAGGGGGGCTCTAAGACTCCCAAAGCCTGGTTGAGACTTCCTCAGAGCTGCACTCCAGTCTGAGGCTCTTTCTGCCCCACCCTCTTCCTTCCCTCTCTCCTTTCTCAGCAGGCAGATCAGCATCCCAGTCTGAAGGCTCTCCCTGTCTCCTCTTGCTCCCTCTCCCCTCACCCCCTAATCTTTCACAGGAGTTTCTCCCAAGAAGTCTCTTGCACATCTATCTTGGTATCTGTTTCCCAGAGGAACCAAACAAAGGAACCAAGACCCATTGTTTATAAAAAGATTAAATGACAGGACAAGCCACTCGAGGAGCAGAAGTCACAAGCCCCTTTTAGATATCTCTTGAATCCATCCACTTTGCTCTAGGTCCACAGTCAATGCTTTAGTTCAAGCCACCGTCTCGGTCCGTCAGATCCTGGTAGGACACAGATATCACACTCAAACAGGATAATTTGTTGAGGTTAACGAAGGATAATTTAGAAAATTCTGGTCCTGAGATATGGGTTTAGGTTAAAGGAACAAGGGGCACAGTCTGCCTGCATCACCTGGGGTGGAGGATAAGTACCTCCACCTCACTCTCCTTCCTCCCTCCTGTCTCCTGCTGGTGCTCCTTTTTTGGCCAAACCCAAATGGAAACCAGAGGAGACAGGAGCCCATTGATGGAGGCCCTGGTCTGCTTCCCACGGGTACGGACAGAGCAGGGCCAAAAGCAAATCAGGAGAGGCAAAAAGAAGCTGCCTGGCACAACTGTGTCTTGCCCGAAGCTTTGCAAAATCTTATTTTACCCTACTGCCCTCTTTTAACCTTTCTCCCCATTCAAACCAGAGCAACATATTAAAGAGTGCTGACTTTCCCAGCTACTTAACTCCATCCAGTGGCTCCCCTCAAGGACTAACTTGTACAATGTCAAGGAATGTCTGCCTGACTCAAGGCACAGGGAGGCCCTTGAAGATACTTGTTTTTTTTACGAGTAAATAAAACGCTATGGGCAAGTCGTGTATTTTGGAGTCCAGGATGGTGCTGATTTCAAATATTTCTTCCTCTTTTCCCCAAACATTGAAAAGTCCTGGAGTTTCAGTGTCTGTGTATCCAAACTTTATCTCCTAAGTACCACTAACTGAGACCTACTATGGGTCAGGCACTCTGGAAATGTCTTTCTGAATAGTATGACTAATCTGCACAATGAGTGTCTCCATCTGTGTTTTTCACGTTAGAAGAGGGACTTAGTGGTCAGAAATGAGCTGCCCCTGGGCCATCTGGGGTCCCAGTCGAGAACAAAAGTCACTCCTTTCACGTTTCCATGTTGTCCTTCCCACAGGCACACTTCACCGAGATGCATCTTCCTCATGGGATTATTCCAAGGATGTGCTGTGTGCTTAGTCACTCAGTCGTGTCTGACTCTTTGTGACCCCATGGACTGTAGCCCACCAGGCTCCTCTGTCCATGGGGATTCTCCAGGCAAGAATACTGGAGTGGGTTGCCATGCCCACCTCCAGGGGATCTTCCCGACCCAGGGATCAAACCCAGGTCTCCCCCATTGCAGGCAGATTCTTTGCCATCTGGGCCATCAGGGAAGCCCAAGAATGGAGTAGATTAACTCATGCAAAGAGTTTAGAACAGTGTCTGGACCCTCGTCAGTGTGCAGTCGCTGTTAGCTCTTATTAACATGTCATCCTCTTCCAAGCTTTAGTATGGACTATCATTTCTGCCAAGTGGACCCTCCCCCACCACCTGTCACATTATATTCATGCAATTTCATATAATGATCAATACTTATGGCATCCTGGATGCTGTCCAAGACTTGCACCTCCTGATTGTATTGACTCCAGGGACTCTGAAGAATATGTCAATAGTTTTGAAGAATGAGAGCATGTGTTCAACCCCCTTGGATAAGGATGCTGAGTGGACTTGATCTGTCCTCACATCAGGAAAGCCTACATGTCCATCCACTTCCCAGTACTGGCTTTAACTCCAGCCCTACCTCCTCTGCCCTCTGGGGGCTCCCCTGCTCTCTGGGCACCTGCTCGGAAGGATCATCCCACCCTACTCCCAATATTTCTTCCTTCCCATCCCTGCAGGTACACACTACAGCCTCCTCAAAGGAGGTATTTAATTGTAAATCATGGAGTGGAGACAGCACATCACAAGTATTAAAACATCCCTCCTCCCCTCTCCTCCCTCCAGTTTTCTCTACATCCCTCACCCCTTCCCTTTGTCCCCTCTCCTCTTTTCTTGCTCCCACTGTCTGTGCAGGTTGAATTACCCTCCTGAGCCTGTGGAGACTTGAGATGCCCTCACTTCAACAGGATCCCTTAAATCAGACATCTCTTGGGTACCACTTCGCATCCTGTTGGTCTTCCCATCTTCCAGCCCCAGCTGTGGTACCCAGCTCCACACAGGCTGAGAACCGCTCCCTGCACATGTCTTTGGACAGCCACCACCCCATCTTAGCCTGAATTGCACACCTTGGATTCCTGTCCTTGGACTTTTCTGATGCCAAGGAATGGGACAGCTGCAGAGACTCACTGGGCACTCTCGCTGGCACACCTGACAATTTCAAGGGGAGTTTACACCCTTGGCTAGTGGTAATGGAAGGTGAAGGCTTCCCCCTTTTGCCATCCACTGCTCAGGTCTGTGGTTCACTGTGGGAAGCCCTGGTGGGAAGGGGACCTGCAACAGGGCATCCTTAGCTGGTTCTCATTTCTTCCCTATTTCACTCCCCTGATTACTTCCGATGTAAACTGCTTGTCCACAAGTCACTTCTGAGTCTGTTTAGGGGAAATCCAAATTAAGACACCATTGTCTCCTGGAACAATATCCCTTTCTGTCTTCCAGTTTTATCCATGGAATTCTTCATGAGCTCCTTTCTACCTTTCAAAGTCTGACCCATCCTTCAAGGATTATCTGAAATTCCAGTTCCCTGATTGCATCAACCCACAAAGATCTCTTCTCTTCCTGGGTAGCTGTAGCCCTTTCTAAGTACTTAGAATAGTTGTATGTTCTTATTTTCTTCTCAACATTAATAACGAATAATAATAACTAATAATTGTTGATGCATACAATTGCTGGCTTCAATTCTAAACCCTAAAGAAATTATAAATGCCCTGAGGCCAGGCCTGTGCCTAAGTCCCCACAGAGCCTGGCATAGTGGGTAGCCTGAACTGTGGGATTTTCCCAAACTCCTTCAGTAGGGGACAGCTCTCTCCTGGGCACCAGAGCCAGGTGGGGAGGCCCCTCTTTCCTATCTCTGCTGTATCTGGTGTCTCACCTACAGGAAGACATGAGCTTCTCACAGCCTTCCTAAAAGCTCTATGAAGAAAATTGAAGGATTTCCTTAGTGATCCAATGGCTAAGACTCTGAGCTCCCAATGCAAGGAGCCATGGTTCCATCCCTGGTCAGGGACCTAGATCCCATGTGCCATGACTAAGAGTTTGCATGCTGCAACTAAAGATCCCATGTGCTACAATGAAGGCCAAAGATCCTACGTCCCACAACTAAGACCCAGAATAGCTAGCTAAGTCCTGGTGTAGCTAGCTAGCTAAATAGTAAATACATACATAGAAAAGTGAATGGTCACCCATCCCAGAATATGAATCTGCAAATCCTTCTTGACCTCCAAGGCCCAGCTTAAATGCACCCTTCTCCGTGTGGTCTCTCTCATCCTTCCAGAAAGACCCCTCTGTGCTTTAAACCTCAGTAGTTCTTTAGCTTCACACTTCTAATGAACCTTCTCATTTTCAAACATGTCTTGCAATTAGTTATCCATCATTTGTCTCTCATTTAACAATGAGTAAGTTAATCAGTTACCAAGCCCCAGGGCCCACCCCTTAGTAGCTACTCAATACATTTTGAATGAGTGAACAACTGGTGGGGGGAAGAGAGCCTGAGAGGCTACAGGCAGATAATTATCAGGCTTCCTGGCATCCTGTTGTAAGTCCAGGGAGGCCCACAGTTACAAATTCATAAAGATGATGGAAGACTCTGCTACTGTCACCTCAAACCCATTCTTCTCTTCTGATACAAATTTCCCTGCCTCCATCTTATGACTTAGTACTGATGTCTGTGAGCAGAAATGGTGTGACAACAAATGACAAATTATGTTCCTAAAGGAAGAGCCCTGTGTTCCCTGTGAGGGCAGGAGCTGGGGCAGTCATTTTGGATCATGAGGTGAGAACTGCATATTGAGTTTGGCAGAGCAAAAAGACAAAAGGAGTCTTGGCTCATAATGATTATGGAGCCGCCTTGTCAGGTCTGGACCACTCACCTGAGACTCTTACATGGGAGAAGAATAAACTCCTTTGTTTTTTGAGCCAGTCTTATTTGGTCTCCCAAATAAGCCAGTTAAAGTAGCTGAACTTGTATTTTAACTAAAGCCAGACACATTCTATACATCTGATCAGTTCTGAAGGGGTGAAAGGAAAGTATACTCCAGAGATATGCTGGGCTGAGGATTTGTGGCAGGTGTAGGCTGGGGCTGAGGGCAGCTGGATGGGCTCAGAGCACAATGTATGTGTGCTCTTAAACATAGTCTGCTGTGGTTCTGTTGTTTCTTCAAACTGGACAGAAGTGACTGTGCCAACTGGACTCAAGCTAGCATTTGGAGCTCAGGTGGAGAGGGGCTGGGGAAGCAGAGGGCAGAAGGCTGGTGTTGGGAACCCTGGTGGGACACACGGAAGGTAGCCATGAGTTCCTAATACAGGCACTGAGTGTACAGGGGCCAGAGCAAGATGCTGAATCAAAGCCAGATCCAATAGCTGGGGACTAGGATGGGGGGCCAGCAAGCAGATTCTGGGATGACTTCCATGAATACGGGTGAGTAACATGGAGTATGGTAGTATATGGTGTATTCTATTGAATTAAAGATTCAGAAGGGCAACAAGGAGCAGTTTTTCACCCTGTGTCCTCGCTCATGATCCTAGGCTTGGAATCCCTGCCCTGGCCTGTGTCTCCATTTGTTAGGTTCACTTATCCTAAAAGACTTGTCTTGGGTGTCACCTTCTCCAGGAAGCCCTCCATGACACTATAGCTAGGTCAACCGTGCCTCCTCTGAGCTTCCCCTAGACCATGCTCTTCTACTGTAGTTATTAATCTGTCGATTATTGCAGGAGTACAATGATTGCAACACAGCTTATAACCAAGTTTAACAGGGATGCCCAAGAGCAGTGATCTTTGCTTGATACCCTCAGTGTTTCCCATGATTGCTGATACATGGAGGGAGAAAATTCACCTGAACGGGACCACAGGGGCAAGTGGGTGGGTGATCGGATCGTTTGGAAGCACAGCATGGGGGCCTCAGACATCACAGAAGGTGGACAGAAAATGGATTCTCTAAAAGCCCATTGAGATCCTGGGCGGGGTGGGGGCGGTGCACTGGGAGATGGGAACAGGCCGTGAACAGAAGGAAATGGTCAGGGCTGAGCTGATCTCAGCATTAGCACTGCCCAGAACTGCCTAACTCATGTCATCTCATTCCCAAATCTGGTACCTGGAAGGGACAATTATCAACAACCCAAGGAGCAAGTAAACATCCTAAGAGTGAACACTGCACATCCCTGATTATGCAACGCTCGTCATATCTATTTTTCTACCCTGTGTTCTGGGAGAGAAGAGGTCGTAGAAAATTCAACATCTCCCCACCTGAGATACATACCCACACCCTGAGATGTGTTTTCTTGGGGGAGGAAGGTCAAAAGGCCACCTTTCAATCTAAGGAGAGGGCCCAGGGAGAGGAATCATGATCTGATGTCTTCTATTCCTATTTAATCATTTCATTACTAATTAATAGGGTCATTACTGCAATTTGAAGGGAAAGAACTGTGATTAAAGGTTAATGCCGTTGCTGCACGCATCACACCTCAAATTATGTTATAAAAATGTCCAGCATATTTAATTGAACCTATAAGTAACAATGTAATTACACTTAATAACGTACGTGCCTTGTGTTTATTTGTTCCTCTCCAAGGTACAGAGAGCCCCACGTGGGTGGGTTAGGGAAGATCACGGTGACTCGCTGTCTCAGCGTGCCCTCCGTCTCCTGATCCTATCAGCTTCCGGCCCCCGCAGGAACCACAGCTGACTGGTCTCAAGAAATCCAGCCCTGCCCCTTAGCACTTCTCAGTCTTCAGTTCAGTTCAGTTCAGTCGCTCAGTCGTGTCCAACTCTTTGCAACCCCATGGACTGCATCACGCCAGGCCTCCCTGTCCATCACCAACTCCCGGAGTTTACTCAAACTCAAGTGCATTGAGTCGGCAATGCCATCCAACCATCTCATCCTCTGTCGTCCCCTTCTCCTCTCGCCTTCAATCTTTCCCAGCATCAGGGTCTTTTCCAATGAGTCAGCTCTTTGCATCAGGTGGCCAAAGTGGGACAAGGTCTAATGTCGGTGTTTCCCAGGAGGGAGGCGAGGCGAGGAGAGGGGCAGAGAAATTGGCCACTGACTGAGCCCCTGGCAGTGTACAGTCTTGTCAAAGGGCTAGGATGCTTCTAACTTATGTGTCTTAGCCTGGGTGGCACATGAACAATGATCATTTATTTCTCATGGTTCTAGAGCCTGGGAAGTTCACGATCAAGCCACAAGCAGCTTCAGTGTCTTCCTGATTCATAAGACATCGTCTGGCTGTGACTGTCCATAGTGGAAAGTGTGAGAGCTCTTGCCATCTCACTCTCTTCTTTTTTTTTTTTTTTTTTGAGTCTCTTTTTTATAAAAGCACCGATGCCATTCATAAGGGCTCTACCTTCATGACCTAATCACATCCCAAAGGCCCCACCTCCTCATCCCATCACTCTGGGGGCTTGGTTTTAACCTGTGAATTCTGGGGAGACACAAACATTCAGTGTATATAGCACTATGATCTTTTGCAATCCCCTCCTTTGAAAACACCTTTTCCTCCTCTTGGAATGCCCCCTCCTCCTTCACAGAGTACAGTGTATACAGCTATTTGGCCCTCAGCATTCATTCTCAACTTCTAGTATTTTCTTCCATTACTGCAAAGGCTGGGAAGCTGAAAACTGGCTTTCCCCAGACTCTCTTGCAGCTCGGATTCTGGATGCAAGTTAGCTGCCCTGCCCGCCCTGCCCTAACATTGGACACACTCATGGGAGATCTGGAAGGTGGTGGTGAGACAGAGACATTGTTGCTTTGGCTGTCTGAATGACAAGCAAGTTCATGGAGATGTGACTATTTCTATATCAGCATTCCTTACCCTAGGGATGATCCAGCAGAGAACTGAGGAGTAGAGGACTTGGGCAAGTCATTTATTTTCTCTGTGTCACTTCTCAAGTGTCAGTCAATAAA
Source organism: Cervus canadensis (assembly GCF_019320065.1). Classification (NCBI taxonomy): domain Eukaryota; kingdom Metazoa; phylum Chordata; class Mammalia; order Artiodactyla; family Cervidae; genus Cervus; species Cervus canadensis. The sequence continues at coordinate 45,420,794 of NC_057413.1, forward strand.
AAAATGTTCTACCATTTTTACAAAGTTGTTGTAAAGATCAGCCTTTCAAGAATATCTTTGAGAAGTTGAAATAACCTTTGTGACCATAAATTATTATTACTCCCGTGCAAGTATTCTATCTTAAATCAGAATTTCTTCTAAGGCAGCTGATCTTGGGTGGTTCGGTTTTTCATTTTCCATAGATTTTAGCATATAATTCAGACAGCGTAGATTCATTTCCTCTGCTGGCTCCCCTGCCACTAGCCATATGTCTCCTCACACATAATCCTAGAAGGTTTTGCCAGGAAAGATTTCCTTGTACAGAATCAAAGGAGCCTTCCTCGCTGGCATCTAGCTTTTGCTAGCACTGCTCCTCTTTATTCTATATTTGGATCACTTGCCCGTTTTCACAGCCAGTCTCACTGTTGAAGCTCCCAGGGTCCCCTGTGAAGGCACGGCCACCCTCTCCAGCACCACGTCCCTTTGTGATGAGCACTTACACGTTTTGGCCAACAATTCCCCAATTTCACCCTTGAGTTCCTTCACTGCTCTCGAGTGAGTGCCATCTGGTCCTGGTGATTTATCTGTGTTTAGTTTGTCAATTAGGTATAAAATCACTTGCACATTTACTGCTATTTGAGTTGGTATCTCTGCCCCGTCAGTCCCAAAAGACAGTCTAGAAGTGGGAATTTTATAGAATCACATAGAACAATAGGACCTCAGAGCTGAGAGGGTCCTTGGAGAGCCTTTTAGAGGAAACATCAGTAAGCCACTCATTCAGCTATTCATTCATCCTAGAAATAATGACTACCTACTGTGCGCCAGGCTGGGTGCTGAGATAAAGCAGTGGGCAAGAGAGACTCTAAAATTGTCCCTGGGGGGCTTCCCTGACGGTCCAATGGTTAAGATTCCAAGCTTCCAATGCAGAGATCCTGGGTTTGATCCCTGGTTAGGGAACTAGGTCCCACATGCCTCAACTAAAACCCAGCACAGTTAAATAATTAGTTGATTTGAAAATAAACAATTAGGAGTTTCCTTAGTGGTAAAGAATCTGCCTGCCAGTGCAGGAGATAAGGGTCGTATCCCTGGTCTGGGAAGATCCCACGTGCTGAGAAGCAGCTAAACTGGTGCCCCACAGCTATCGAGACTGTGCTCTCGAGACCGGGGAACTGCGACCATGGGCCGAAACTACAGCCGGTGCATCCTACAGCCTGTGTTCCGCAGCAAGAGACGCCACCGCAACAGGCAGCCCCCACTTGCCACAACTAGAGAAAAACCCCACACAGCAGCGAAGACCCAGCACAGCTAAAAATAAGTAAACACATAAAATTATAAAAATAAATAAAATTGCCCTTGGAGCCTCTGTCAGCAGCATCCTGCAAGCATCGTCTTTCGTTAGTGGCTAAGGCAAGAAATTAAGTCCTCTGTCCCCTGCCACCTGTCTCCCAGAATCAGCCCCGTTAATGAGAGGGCGAGGAACACAGGGAGAGGAAGATGGAGGTGGTTGAAGGGCATCATGGCGAATAAAACAAAGGGAACTGGGATGATGAGGGGTGAGTATAAGGTCAAAATAAAGACCAACGGGAATGGGAAAGGATGCCATATTGATTGTAAGAGAAAGAAGTTAAGAGGAGGGACAGGTTGATTCAAGACTGGGGTTAGGATTGAAGGGAACAGCTGAGAAATAGTGGGCAGGGGTCTCGACCCCTTCATCCTCTTTATTATTCCTTCCCATCTGCACTCTGATTGGCAGGAGGGGAGGTGGAGGTGATGCATCCATTGCTGTGAATTGAGCTTATCATCATCATAATCAAGGGAGAGGCATTTATCATCCTAACAATGCTCCCCTCTGAAATATCTGATAGCCCAGAGTCTGCTCCCAAGGGGACAAGAACCACTGTGACCCTTACAAGATAAAGAAAGAACTGATGGGATATTCCCAGCCTTAATTACGTAGGGCCCAGGCAGAATGAAGCCAGGAATTTGTGAGTAGGGCAGAGGCAGAGAAGGAAGAAGTCCAAAAGAGAAGGAAAGTGAGGCGTCATGTAAGAAGATGCTGGAGATTGTAAAGAAACACTTTGCTCTGTTTTCTGGTCTGCAGGTATTGATGATGGGCCCTAAGTGGACAGCTGGAAGTCCAGAAAACAGGACAAAACATCTGTCAGCAACTCCCACACTGAACATGGAACATGAGTGAGAAATAAACCTCTGTTATAAAAGTCACTTAGATTAGGAGCTGTTACTGCAGAATCCTCTAGCCCATCCTGGCTGATCAACGGAGGCCGTGGGGGCTGGTGAGGCAGGACAGCTCTGGTGCTGGCAACAAATCAGAAAAAGGTCAAAGCCAAGGCTTCGACTCTACAAAGGGCTCCATGCCAGGGAGGGACAGATAGTGGCAATAGGATGGAAGAATCTGGGTGTCTGGAGGACTGGCCCATATAGACCCTTTGGGATAGAAAAGAAGCTAGAAGTTTTCATCAGACATAATAGCCTCACCTGACGACAGAATGGGCTCTAGCGCCACGGCTCTTTCCTCCACTTCCTGATCAAATTACACTGTGTTTCAGTGTCCTTTTCTATAAATGAAGACAGAAGCACCTATGTGTAGGGTTGTTGTTGGGGCGAAATGAGTTACCCACATGTGCGTTAACACGTGTGCTGAGAACACATATAATGAGCTACCCACGGGAGCTTCTGTGGTGCGTATCTGACTCGCTATAGGTGCTCAATATGCATTATCCCTCAGTATTTTCTTCCCAAGGCTCCCAACTTGCAGATAATAAAACTGAGTTCCAGACAGGCTACAAGACTTCCTAGAGATCACATGGCCAACTGACAGCAGAGACGGTCTCGTCCGCAGCCAGCCAGGAAATGGGCTGACTCTGCATGTCATGGGTGTGGAAGGCCAATGACAAGCATTTAATTCGCTCTTAGGCCAAAACAGTTGTTAGTAAATTAAACATCGATTGTAAAAGGGCCTCCAATTAAGATTCACTAATTACATCACCAGCTCAATTGTCATGCAGTTTATATACAATTACCCAAGAACAAATATTTAATTACTGTACTCTTAATACATTAAACTAATATTATTCCTCAAGCTGCGAGATAGAAATGTAGAAACATTTAATTGACATGGAGACACGAAATCAGACAGTTAATGAGACAACAGCCATATTGTCCTGTCTGTTGGTGTGACACAGCCCTGGGGTAATGAGAAGGCAGGGAATCAGAAGGGAGAGAGCCCTCGGGTCTGTCTTCTGCTCCTGTGATTGTTGAGATGGAAGTGGCTGGGGAACGCTACAGAAACAAGGACCATCCCCAAAGGGTGTTGTCCACAGTGCTCTCGGGCTGAAGCTGTTGGTTGAATCTGCGTTGCGGCTTGATGTCCCCTTCCACTCCACCTTGCTTCCTCCCTTTCCCAAAGATGTCAATCCTGAAGGCACTCCCTAGAGCACATGTATGGTCTTTTCCAGAAAATTCCATGTGCAATAGGAAGCCATGAGATTTTTCTGAGCATGTATGTGGCATGACCTGACTTTCACGTTAACAGTCTGTGATTAAAGGGAGGCAAGAGGTGAAGCTGAGACAACTGTTAGGATGCTCTTGTTGGGAGTGACAGCAGATCATCTAGATTCAAGGGTTTCCCTGGTAGCTCGGTGGTATAGAATCCGCCTGACAATGCAGGAGACTAGGTTCAGTCCCTGGATTGGAAAACCACCCCCTGGAGAAGGAAATGGTGATCCACTCCAGTATTCTTGCCTGGAAAATCCCATGGATGGAGGAGCCTGGTGGGCTGCAGTCCATGGGGTCACTAAGAGTCAGACATGACTGAACGACTTCACTTTCACTTTTCACTTTCATGCATTGGAGAAGGAAATGGCAACCCACTCCAGTGTTCTTGCCTGGAGAATACCCAGGGACGGGGGAGCCTGGTGGGCTGCCGTCTATGAGGTCACACAGAGTCGGACACGACTGAAGTGACTTAGCAGCAGCAGCAGGCAAGAGCCTGGGAAATCCTGTGGACAGAGGAGCCTGGCAGGCTATAGACCATGGGTTCGCAAAAGAATCGGACATGACTGAGCTACTTAGCAACTAAACAACAATAACTCTAGATTCAAAGGGTAGAAGGAAAGTCAGTCAGGGGCCCTGGAGGAAGAGGAGGAGGAGGAGGAGGACTCTGAGAGTCTGGTGTGGGAGAGAGAGGGGAAAGGGCTGGGGGCTGGGGGTGGGAGCCTGTCTGGAGGGCAAGTCATGTTCCTCTGGCACCTAGCAAAGGGCTCCCCCAGTGAGTTGCCCTTGGGACCACCCCTGTGTACCCCAGGGCCACTGACCCCTGGGGCTCCCAGCACCCATGGGGATGCTTGTGGGTTTGGTTTGCAGAGGGAGCTACGCAGCTTACATCACATAGTTATTTCACAAACTGATGAAATCTCTGTAATAGATTAATAATCTGCAATGTAAAACTTATTACTTCCTTAAACCTCTCAGCTCAAGAAAAACTGAATTTGATTTATAATGTTCTAGAAGCACAGGGCTCAAGCTATAAACTCTGGCCTTGAGGAGAGGGGAAGAGTCTTGGATGTAAATCTTTTCTCTGAGTATTCTGAGACACTGGATTCCATTCAATACTGGCTCTGCCACTGTCAAGCTATGTGAATTTAGTCAAGTTATTAAATCTCTCTGAACCTCTTTCTTCTTCTGCAAAATGGGAGTGATTACCATACTGGATAGTCTACCCACTGAGTCATGAGTAACAGATGAGATATTCATGTGGCCACAGTTGATATGCTATAAAGGGACAGAGGAATGGCTTTCCTGGTGGCTCAGATGATAAAAGAGTCTGCCTGCAATGCGGGAGACCTGGGTTCAATCCCTGGGTTGGGCAGATCCTCTGGAGAAGAAAATGGCTACCCACTCCAGTATTCTTGCCTAGAGAATCCCACGGAGAGATGAGCATGGCGGACTACAGTCCACGGGGTCACAAAGAGCTGGACACGACTGAGAGAATAACACTTTCGTTTTCAAAGGAACAGAGAAAAGTGGCCTGGGTGTTGTGGCTATGCCAGTGGTCCCCAACCTTGCTGGCACCAAGGGCCAGTTTCGTGGAAGACAATTTTTCCACAGACAGAGGGGAGGATGGTTTCAGGATGATTCAAGTGCATTATGCTTATTGGGCACTTTATTTCTATTATTATTGCATCAGCTCCACCTCAGATCATCATGCATTATATCTAGAGACTGAGGACCCCTGGGAGATTTTCTCTGGAATAAGCACACCAAGGGGAAAGGATCTGAAATGACCAGATTCCTTCTACCGAGGAGACTTTCCTGGTCAGATGTGACTACTCCCACTGCTGAGCCCTGAAACCCTTGATACACATTCCTCTAGCAGCATTCGCCTCAAAGAAAATCTTTCCCTGTGATTTTTTTTCTTTTCAGACTGAAAGATGGGGAAGGGAATTTTCAGATATTGAGGGTCCATGATATGCCAAGAGGGTTTCCCAGGTGGCACTAGTGGTAAAGAATTCACCTGCCAATACAGGAGACATGAGACGAAGTTTCGATCCCTGGGGTGGGAAGATCCCCTGGAGGAGGGCATGGCAACCCACTCCAGTATTCTTGCCTGGAGAATCCCATGGACAGAGGAGCTTGGTGGGCTAGGGTCCGTGGTGTTGTGCAGAGTCGGACGCAACTGAAGCAACTTATTACGATGTGCCAAGAACTGTGTGGGGTGTTTCAAATATATTACCTCCATACATATGTCTGTTAAAAATTTTGTGAAAAACTTTTTGGAAAAAAGCAACAAAAGTAGAAACTGTTGGGTGTCTCTTCAGCGCAATCTGCCAGGTTATCTGATGCTACTGGGGCCTGTGTATGTTATTGTCTTTGAGCCATTTATAACTGTGCAAGTTCTAGAACACTGATAGTAATGAAATTATTCTCATCCTTAGAAATGCAAATGAAATGTTTGGTGGCCATGCAGCTCATTATTACCCAATGGTTATTGACCAGTTTTGCAGATATTTGTAAATTTATTCCAGTATTCCCGATTGCTCACGTATATGTGTTCTTTGAATTCTTCCCTCAACTGGTTGTCATATCTTGCTGGTTCTCTCATTAACTAATGAGTTAAATTCTTTGGCATGTATTTGTTTTATGTTTATATGAGTCATGATTTTAGCTTTTAAAAATTATCTTTTAATATTGCATATCAGGGGTATCAGGGGGATTGGAGGAGGGTCAATAGGAAAGGAAGATATAGATATAGTTATGACTGGCTCTTGTTATACAGAAGAAACCAACACACAATTGTAAGCCAATTACCTTTCAATTAAAAAAAATCATAATACATAAAAATACTTTGCAACACAAAAAGATTAAAAATAAAATAAAAAATTTAAAAATACTGCATATCAGAAAAGTGAGAAAATCTTTGCCCAAGGTCACAGAGGTAGAAATCCCAGAGCTGGGATTTGACCTTGGGTCTGTCTGGTTCTTTCCACTTTACAGAGTGGCCTCACTAGGTCATGCACTGTGCCTCTTCTCTCCTGTTTTGTGTGAGTCCTGGAGGATTAAAGGGCCTGGGCCTCCCACTTAGGAATAATTACTCTTGGAAGAGACAAAGGAGCAGGGTCAGACTGGGTTCTGGGCACTACTGTTCAAGTGATAGGTGGATGGGTGAGGGATGGACTTAGGTGGAGAAGAGCTAAGTCCCTGGAGAAGGGCTTGGGCATGAGCATAGATAGGGATGAGTGGGACAGGAGAGATGTCCCTCCTTTTTCTCTACAAAACACCTCCCACCGCCTGCCGCATCCTGAATTCTCTCTGTAGCTGTGGTGTGGAGTGAGGAATGGGAAAGCCCCAGCCTCCATCCTGAAGGGGCTTGGATTTAGTCCCCAGATTTTCCTATGAAATGCTCTGAGTGGGGAAGAAAAAAATGTTGCCTGCCGTGTCAGTAAACAAAGGTTGTTGTAGCCATTACAGCTGCCCCATCAATGAGCCCTGAGGGAACTCGGGATAGACCCAGGATGCCCATACACCTGAAACCAACATCACATTGTAAATCAACTATACTCCAATATAAAATAAAAAAAACTTAGGGACTTCTCTGGTGGTCCAGTGGGCTTCCCTGGTGGACCAGCGATAAAGAATCCCCTTGCAATGCAGGAGACATAAGAGATGGGGGTTCGATCCCTGGGGTGGGAAGATCCCTTGGAGGAGGGCATGGCAACCCACTCCAGTATTCTTGCCTGGAGAATCCCATGGACAGAGGAGCCTGGTGGGCTGGGGTCGCAAAGAGTCCGTCACGACTGAGCAGCAGCAGCTGGTGGCCCAGCAGCTAAAGACTCGATGCTCCCAACGCAGGGTACCAGGAACTGGATCCCACTCTCTGAAACAGAGAGTTTGCATGCCACAACGAAAGATACTGCATGCTGCAACTAAGACGTAGTACAGCCAAATAAATAAATATTTTAAAATAATACAATAAAATAAAAAGTAAAAAGCAGACGAATCCCCTAGTATCTGAAAAAAGAAGGATACAGGATGCCCGCCATCAGCCACTACAGCCACCCATGACAGAGCACCCGGAGGAGACCCAGGAGGGGATGACGCAGGGTACTGGCCGCAGAAGTACATGTTGAAGGAATGATTGCAGTGATCCCAGACTCCTGCATCTGATAATACAAAAGCACTAAATTCCTAAACTTGGGACGTCTGGTTTTCTTTCCCAGTAATCTTCTGAAGTCCTGACTGCCTGGGCTTTGTTGCAAACACTCCTATCTACCCTGGTTCCTCCCTTACCTCTTCAGCAGTCCCTTCGAGCTGAGAGGCCATCTCCCAGGCTTAAAGCCCTCAGAACCTCCACAAAATAAAACATTTAGGTTGTGCAACTTTTTCAGTCGACGTGCAACCTCACAGAGCCCTTCTGTGGGTCCCACAGCTACGTGCCTTGGGTCCGCCTCCTAACTTACAGTTTCTCCAGATTCAGTTTCTCCCTCACTGATCCATCTCACACGGTGTTCCACCAAGTTACTCCTCCTGAAAGAATGCTCTGAACGCGGATGGCTCTCCAGTCTGGTGTCTGAAGCGCTCAGGAAGTACTGGGTTGGCCAAGAAGTTCATTTGGGTTTTTCCGTAGCATAAGCCAATCCAACTTTTTGGCCATCCGGATATGGAAGGGCAGGCTGCTTCTTCCCCTTATTCTTTTTTGTTACTGGTGCTTATATGAAATGCTTACCCGCCTCCCCCCCTCAACCCCGGTTAACATTATAAAGCCTCCCCTGGGGGACTCCTAAGAATTGTAAGAAAGGAACATTCAGGTTTACATGGAAAGACCTTAATAAATTACCACCTAATTATATCACAAGCCCTGTCCATCCCTGGTTTATCGGTCCCAAGCACCCCTCACTTTCTAAGCACTGTATCTGTCTTGCTTATTGCCCGTCTCCTCAGTAACAAAGTAAGCCCCAGGAGGGCAGGGATGTGGTTTTGGTCTCTTGGTTTTGGGGGGTCTTTTGTTTACTGCCTGGTGCATAACGAACGACCCATAAATGTTTGTTGAATGAATAAATGTGTGTGTATCATGGTCATCAACTAAGCGGTGGACATTGAATCACCGGCATTTTCAGATGAGGAAACCAAAGTTCAGGCACTGACTTGCCTCAGGGTGACCCAGCTAGAGGATGACCAAGTCTGGATTTGGATTCAAGACTCCTCAGTCATGGTACCTGTACACGCCGGTCAGGCGAGAGATGCTGAATAAAGATACACAGCAGGTCATGATGTGAGGGTCACAGAGAGCCACCCTGACCTGGAGTGTGAAGGACTTGAGTGTGGGAGGAGCAGGCAGGGGGCCGCCTCTAGAGAAGGCTCTAGAGCCCAGAGGGAGAGAACAGGACAAGCTTAGAGCCAGAATCAGTGAAACATGTCAGGGCCCAGGAGGCCAGACAAAGAGTAGGTATGGGGAGAAGGAATAAGATGGGGGATTAGGGCTTGGTGTTTCATTCATTCATTCATTCATCCATCCATTCAACATGTACTGAATATCTACTATATTCTAGACACATTGCTAGGCTCTGGGAATTAAAAAAAAAAGATTAAGACACAGCACTTGCTTTCCAGGGAGTCTAGAGAGAAAGAAACACATATATAAGCAGAAGCTGTAGGAAATATTTGTATAAGTTTGGTGGGGCACAGAAATAGAAGCATTGAAATCAAGGGGAGAGAGGGACAGAGGCGTGTGGTGGAGCAGAGATGGCATCACTGAAGAGCTTTGCCTTGAGCTGAATTTTGGGTGACTGGTGGGTATTCACCAGAAGTTGGGATATGTGGAAGAGGACTCCAGGCAGAAGGAATGCACAAATATTTCTAGAGGCATGAAACAGGCTGATGTAGGGGCCCACCGTATATGCAGGTGGCTGCCTGCAGCTAGGAAGGAGGGACACACAGGCAAGGTGGAAAAACTAGGGGAGGCAAGGTCAGAGTCCCACATCCGGGGCTAGGGGGCTCAGGCTGTATTCCATCCATCAGAGGGGGTCAGCAAGCTTCCTGACACCCGATGGTAATTACCAGAGGCTTTGAATTCTGCTGTCTTGTTACAAAAGCAGCCACAGACAGTGTGTAAAGAAATGGGTGTGGCTGTGTTCTAAGCAAACTTTCTTTAGGGAAGCAGCCTGCAGAATGGATTTGCCTTCCCCTGTCATAGACAATGAGCAGCTATGCAGTGTTTCAACAAAGGAGAGCATCCAAAGATGATTTATGAGGCTAGAATGTGTCAGATAGATTGAAACAGGGGACTCCTGGGGAGCCGAGTGAAACAGCCCAGCTGTGAATAAAAGTCTGAGCAGGATGGCAGCAACAGCAAATGAAAAGACATGTAAAAGCCACTTTGTAAAAGCTAAATGAAAAAAGGAGATGCAGAGGAAGGGAGAGTTAAAAGAGGATCCCAGATATGAGCATGGGTAGGAGGGAGAAAAGCGGTGGCTTTGTGATTTAATTTTAGGCAGTGCTCTGCCACTCTGTAACAGAGATGTAGATAAAGATATTCATCAGGAATTGCAAAACAAATCAGAAAAATTGCAGCCACGTGACTGCCAAGGCAGAGATTCTTTTTAGAAGCAAATATTACCTGCAGGTGGAAGGGAAGGGATTTCGGGTGGTGGGAAAGGGGTGGGGGTGGGGGGCAAGGCGATATCGTCCAAATAAGCTTTTTACTAACTTGAAGGGAAATGGATACATCTGGAAAATTCAGAACTGTTTGCATAAGTGATGCGAGGCTGTTCAGACCTTGTTTCGCAAACCCCAGGTGTTACATAAGATAATGTTACTAAAATGTTTGGGACTTCAGGAGAGAAACTGTATAAACATGTGGTTTTACTATAGCTCATAAAAGATGATTGTGTGAAAACCTCAGAAAAATTGAAACTCTGTAAAGTATAAATGAATGGCTTCCCTTTTTCTTTTATGGCTGTGCCTCGCTCAAGGCTTGAAGATGTGATTAGAAATGAGTGTCTGGGGGCCAGGCTAAGATCTGAGGATTTAGCAAGCGGTCTCTGTCTGTCTATCATGTTCCAATGACTCTGGTGTGTGGGGAAGTAGAGATGGTGGGGAAGAATGCATAGATGTGTGTTTATGGGTGGGCCAGGCCAGGTGTGGGAAGTGAAATGAGTGAACACAGAGTCATCAGCTGGGGCACAGGGAGGGGGCTGGTTTAGGCAGCGGAGTCAGCCAGAATCCAGGGGGGCTTGACCTTGATCTTGTTGCCAAGGCTTGTTGCCTTGGCATTTTCCATTTCCTCAAGTAAAATGAAATGTAAAACGGACTTTTTTTTTTTTTTTTTTAGCAGCAGTATTTTGTTTTTATCTGCCCACAAGGGGACAGAACAACGGTTGCCTTTGAAGAGCCGGCTGTGTGTGCAGCTCCGGGTCTGCTCCCTGGAGCAGGCTGTGAGCTCTTGAGTGAGTCCAGATACCAGAAAAATCAGACGGAAAGAAACGGGGGAGGATGGGAGGGAATGACCGGGTAGGGTGGCGTGGGCGAAGGGGAAATGAGTGGGTGGGGGGAGAGAGGAGGATTACAATGGACCACTTGGCAAGCTTTCTCATCTCAGTGGGAGAGTCCTGTGACCACCAGAGGGAAGCCTGATGGCTTGGAAAGAGCAGAGGCCTGGCAAACATGTCAGGGGTTCAAGTCCTGGGTCTGCTACTTGCTAGAGGCCAGGCCTCGAGCTACTTACCTAATCTCTCGGAAAGGGAAGCCCCTTATCTGTAAAGTGAGCCTGCAAAGATCTCTGGGCTTTTGAAAGACTTTGTAAACCACCAAGCCTTTGTTTTCTATTGTTGTTTAGTGCATAAGTTGTGGTGACTCTTTTGCAACTGCATGGACTATAGTCCACCAGCTTTTTCTGTCCGTGGGATTTCCCAGCCAAGAATACTGGAGTGGGTTGCCATTTCCTTCCCCAGGGGATCTTCCCCATCCAGGGATCAAATCAGCATCTCCTGCATTGGCAGGCAGATTCTTTACCACTGAACCACCTGGGAAGCCCCAGCCTAGGGTCTGCCCGTTCAGTTCAAAGCAGCCTGTATATATATATATACATACATACATACATACATATATACTGCCAAGTCTTGACGCCAATAAGAACCTGAGAGTTCTGACTTCACTGGTCAAGTTCAACCCTGGTTTTCAGCGAGTTGTTTCCAAAGGGCTCAGAGGTCTTTGGGGCCTGGTTGCTGAAAGCTTCTTTACTGACAGACTGTGCTACCTTCTCAAAGACAAAGCAAGTCACTCCTATTGCCTGCAGGCAGAGAGGAGGGGTGTGAGCCCCGGTCACAGTAGTTCAAGGTAGATGCATAGAGCAAGGAAGGCTCGGGCAATGGCAGATGGTGGGGTGCAGAGGAGAGAGTATTCTCTGGCTTATTAGCTGTGTCATCGTGAGCTGATCATATTACCTCTTAGAGCTATGTCCTCCGCATCCATACAAGGATGGAAAAGGTATGTGAGTTCGTCAGGAAGAGTAAGTGAAATAACCTACGGAAAAGCAGGCAGCAAAGAGCTGATCTTGGCTTGATGGTTATGATGTGCAGGTTTGAGTCCATAAGTTAATTTTCCTTTCTACTCCTCATTTGGCTAATCCCGCCGCTGGAGCCGTCTGATGGGAGGAAAACCATTCTGAACTCCAGGAGGGCAGAATTCATGTCTTATCTCTATGCACCACAGTCTAACACAGCGTTTGGCAGATGGGGCATTTTCTGCCATGGTTAGCATACAAAAAAGAATGCAATTAATGGACTGGCCAGAGAGAGTGCCCTGTATTCTCATGGCTGGAAACTAGGAAAGGTCTGGAAGAAATAAAACAGCTCTGATCTCTCCTTTTGTGTATCAAGGTCCACTTTCTGCCCTTCAGCACCCAGCTCTGGCCCTGGGGAGGCTGTGCCTACAGAAATTACATGAGTGGGTGCCTTGCATTTGGGCTCCTAATTGGGTTCAGTCAGTGAAAAGTACCAGCAGGAGATCAGAAAACAAGGCAGAAAGTGAGACGAGCTATTTATTACCGGGGACCCCTCTTTGCCAGGCTTCCCAGGTGGTGCAGTGGTAAAGAATCCGCCTGCTGATTCAGGAGACACTGGAGGCGTGGGTTCGATCCCTGGGTTAGGAAGATCTCCTGGAGAAGGAAATGGCAACCACACCCCAGTATTTTTTGCCTGGAAAATCCCGTGGACGGAGGAGGCTGGTGGGCTACAGTCTGTGGGGCTGTAAAGAGAGGGACATGACTGAGCGACTAAACAGCAAACAGCAACAATGCCTTCCTGCCAGGTCACTCTGTTGATGGCTGAAGTCCACTGAAGGCCATAGCTCCTGTTGGACACTCTTTTCCAACAACCACCACCTGTGGTTCTGGAAGTAATGCTATCCTTTCATCCCATCATGCCCAGGGGAAGCAGAAGTCTCCTGCTGTTGCCACACCAGGATAAACCATGTCCAAATAGCAACTCACTCCAGTATTCTTGCCTGGAGACTCCCATGGACAGAGGATCTGGGCAGGCTAAAGTCCATGGGATTGCAAAGAGTCAGACACAACTGTGCAACTAACTTTGATTTTTGACTATTTTTTTCATCCATCCCGGAACTTTCTAAGTAGACCATGCATTAATCTCCCCCATTGACTTCTCTGTCTGTTAACATCCTGGGGCCTTCTCTTTTACAAAATTTGTCAGAGAGGCTAGGAAACAATGAAAGGTGATTTGATCTAGAAATGAAGGCTACTAAGAACATAAAGACCTGGAGCCCATGAAACCCAGGGGAGGGAGGTTATTGTAAGGATGTTTCTGCGCATGGGCAGAAGTGAGCCTGCTTCATCCAGGGTGGCGGGTCTGAGGACCCAGGGATCGAACCCGGGTCTCCATTGTCTGTGCATTGGCAAGCAGATTCCTTACCACTGAGCCGCCTGGGAAGCCTTTTGATGAGCCGCTCGCACTCAAATCCTTATCCTAGGGCTGCCTCATTGGGTCAGCTTTTTACATGGTGCCCGTGCTTGTGAGTTGGTTCCTGAGCAGCAGAGCCTGAGAGTCTTCTTCAGTTAGCTATTTATCTCCTGCCCTTTCTGGCTTCCCCCATTCCTTTCCTCCTGAAAGCAGTGCTCCCCCTCCCCAGTAAGTCACAAACAAGAATCTCCACCTCAGGCTCTACTGCTCAGGAACTGATTCACAAGCAGAAAGAGAGACCCAGACATAGAGAACAAATGTATGGCAGCCAGGGGAGTAAGGGGGGGTGGGGTGGGATAAACTGGGAGATTGAGATTGATATATATATATACACTTCTATGTATAAAAGAGATAACCAATGAGAACCGACTGTATAGCATGGGCGTGGGTAATAATCTGTTTGTAGGACATATATTAAGTTAACCTTAAAAATGCATTCCAATATATATTAGGTGTAGACAAATACTTTGTGAGTCCACTTACATGAGGTACCTAGAACAGTCAAATTCGTAGAGTCAGAAAGGACAGTGGTAGATGCCCGGAGCTAGGGGGTGGGGGTGGTGAGGAAGGGAATGGGGAGTTAGAGTTTAATGAGGACAGTTTCAGTTTAGGGGGGTGAAAAATTTGGGAGATGGTGAGAGCTGTACATCAATGTGAATGTACCTAGGGCCACTGAGCTGTACCACTAAATACAGTTTAAATGGTATGTTTTATATTCCATGACTTTTACCACACAAAAATTTAAAAAGCTATGTAAGGACATGGTCCCAGCGGGAGCTCGGGGGCGCAGATTGCACCACAGGGCTGGTCCCACCTTGAGGCCAGGAGGTCAGGCTTGTGTCCCCCCCCTGCAGTGGGACATCAGCCGAGGTGTGGGGAGAGGGTGGGACACAGCCTCCTCTGGCCAAGGCCCTTCCTCTTCGTCATCCTCCAGATCAGCCTCCAGGTGGAGGCTCCCTTTGGCCTTGGGCAATTCTCTTTTGAGTGGGAGCCAATTCTCCATTCAGGAGACAACTTCAGTTCTCCTGAATTGACCAACACCTGCGGCCGCCGGGAGCTCTACAGGGGCACCAGCATCGGCCTCTGCAGGTCTTCTATAGTATTACAAGCTTGGTACATTTTCTTTCCTGTGGTCACTTTTACCTGTGAACTCTGCCAGTGAGCACCATAAGGAGAAAGGCGCTAGATGAGGGCTGATCCCTGAACTCGGGAGCTTGCAGTCTACAGAGGGAGCCAGGAAAAAACAATTATCCAGCAAACAGGAAAATTACACATCATAAAATCGAACTGCTGGGGGAGCTTAACTAGAAGGTAGAGAATACCCAGGTGGGAAAAGATGATCTTGTAAGGATTTGATAAGGAAGCAATATTCCAGCTGGTACTTAACTGTTAACTTGAAGGACATTCCTAAATATTGCTTAGATACTGTGCAATAGAATGCATGCTAAAATACTGCTTAGATGCTGTGGGGCTCAGACTGCTACAAGAGTTTCTGTCTCCAGAAACGAGAGTCATCCTGTACATACACCACACTCTTGATCCTAACATTGGAATATTAGGCATTTTTCTGTTTTTTTTTAATTTGGTCTAATTTATTTTTTTATTTTTAAAACCTCAGATAGTTCTCACGTGCTTTTGAAATGGTTGTGAGTGAGAGGGTAACAGGCAGGAAGGCCAGGGGTCTCCAAATGGAGGAAAGAGGCTGTAAGTGCCAGACATTTTTATCTCTCTTAAATGGCAAGAAGAAACAAACCAGCGATCTGTTTTTCCTTCTCTATACAAATTTAAAAGGAGGTTTCTCTTAACATTCTGTGTTGCCATGACACCTGGTCTCACCTAAAGCTAACTACTCTCAAACTTTGAGTTAACCAATACATTCCTTTTTCGTATGGAAAGGTTGTCTTAAGCTATGTTAATGAACCCCAGACTCTATCTTCAAGTTGGTTCCGCCAAACGGCCTAACTTACTTACTCAGGTATTGTTCCCCTAATCTATGTAAACGGAACTATTTGTTGGTGTTCTGCCCTTCTACAAGATTCAAGTCAATCGTTTTATGGCCTGGGATGAATTATCTGATGCCATTCTAAATTTTATGACATTCCTTTCATTTCATTAACAGACTGTGAGTGACTATATAACATACAGCTAAAGACTAGGAGGGGGGTACTCTTTTGCCCCCTTCTGATGCCTATGTCAGAAGCTTTCCCTATCTCCTTATACTTTAATAAAACTTTATTACACAAAAGCTCTGAGCGATCCAGCCTCGTCTCTGGCCCCGGATTGAATTCGTCTCCTCCGGAGGCCAAGAATCCCGCGTCTTATCGTTCAGCAACAACCTTTCATCTTGGGGGCTCGTCCGGGATCCTTCAGGACAAGGTAAGGATGCTTGGAGCTCTAGTTCTTTGTTCTCCTAGCGAACACGTTTTCCGCTGTACTTTACTAACTCTACGGTGTGCTTGTGTGAATGAATGAAACGCCCTGCGCGAAGCAAGTGAGGAGCCCTGCTCTGCGGTCCCGCGGTGACCTCATAAGGCTATGGCAAAAACCTGTCGGGCGTTTATACCGACCTGCCAATGCCAAGAGGCAACCAATGTCTCCTTCGGGAACTGACCAGAAACGGGCAAAGCGTGTGGACCGAACTCTCCTTTCTCGGTCAAACTTTTCGGTCTCTTTGACCATTTCATAGCTCCTTGGGAATTAGAAGTACTAACCTTATCTATCGGATCATAGACTTTCAAGGGACTTGTGACCTATGTTGCTGCTATACTGTGGTCTAGGTCTCAAACTTGGATTGGTAGTCAGGAAGCGCCTAGCCTCGCTAGGCATGGAAAGTTCGGAAGCTAGATGGAACTCCAACTCCCAGAGCATCTCTGAGGTTAAAGGTTACTCAGATTGGAACTGCAATGGTTTTTTTCCTTTGGTAACACTGGCTCTTAGTGGACCAGAGGAGGCTCTTATACCGGTGTGGTGACGCTTGGAAGGAACATCTCAGTTTCATGTTTGTATCGGTCTTATTGCGGTCAGGAATGTACTCAGGGTCGTGCACAGGCACTCAGGTGATGAATGTGTCCCCCAGAGGTCTTAGCTTGGGAAGCATTCCGGAAGGTTACTCTGATTGCGCCCCGGGTGGCATCAGAGGCAAGCGAGGTGAAAAGCTGGACGTCAGGTAGGGATGCCATCAGGTCTACCCCTGGTGCATCCCCACCCCGTCTCGGTGGTAGAACCGGGAGGGACGAATGTGACGCCTGCGTCGGTAAGAGACAGACTAAGTCCGACCAGGAAGGAAAAGCTTTGGTGTAACGTCTGTCTACACCCCCATCTAGAGCAGGGAGGGACGCCTCCGGTAGAAAAAATGGCGCTGGCCGCTTTTTTTCTCTCTTACAGATGGGAGCTAACAATTCCAGCCTCACTCCTTTGAACTGTATCCTGAAAAACTGGGATAGATTTGATCCCCAGGGCTTAAAGAAGACACACCTGGTCTTCCTATGTGATACTGCATGGCCACGGTCCCCACTGGGAGTCAGGCGGTCCCAGGTACAGAACCAGACTGGGACTATAACACTGCTAAAGGAAGATGGGATCAGAGTCATTTTGTCAGATGTATTCTTGAAGGACTCAGACAGGCGCGTTCTAAGCCTTTAAACTATGGCAAACTGGCAGACATAGAACAGGAGGAGAAAGAAGCTCCTGGTAAATTCCTAGATAGACTGAGAGAAGCCCTTCGCAGATTCACTGAGATTGATCCCGAAAGTGAAGAAGGAAAAGTGATCTTAAAGGATAGATTTCTCACTCAGTCGGCTCCAGATATTCGCCGTAAGTTATCAAAACGGGCGTATGGACCAAATCAGTCTTTAGATAATCTGTTACAACTGGCTCAGACAGTCTATTATGGTAGGGAATATGAGGAAAAGAAAGAAAGGCAGAGAAAGACGAAGGAAAAGGCGGAAGCCCTCGCAATGGCTATGAAAACCGTTATTAAGCAGCCTGAGAAAAATGCTCAGAGGGACCCAGGTGAAAAGGGATGGGCTTGCTATTGCTGTGGAAAGGAGGGGCATCTCAAGCGGGATTGCCCTCAGGCATCTAAGCCGCCCCCGGCTCCATGTCCGGTCTGCAAGGGACCACACTGGAGGAGAGACTGCCCCCAGAGGCGTAGGTCTCAGGGGTCTGACTCTCAAGACAATCAGGACTGAAGGTGCCCGGGGGTCCCCACACAAGCTCCCGTCCTAATTACACCTGAGGAACCCCGGGTATTGATAACAGTGGGAGGCCAATCCATCAATTTCCTTTTAGATACTGGGGCAACTTACTCCGTGCTTACTGAAGCCCCTGGCCCACTTTCTTCCCGATCCGCTTCCGTAATGGGACTGTCTGGACGAGCCAAAAGGTATTATTTCAGTTATTCTCTATCATGCAACTGGGATTCTGTGCTATTTTCACACGAGTTTCTTATCGTGCCAAAATCACCCTCACCCCTTTTGGGGAGGGATATACTGAGCAAAGTCCATGCCTCTGTTTTCATGAATATGGAGCCTTCCCTTTCTCTCCCTTTAGTTGAACAAAATGTGAATCCTAGAGTATGGGCTGATGGAAAATCTGTGGGTCGAGCACAAAATGCTATTCCTGTGGTTGTCAAGCTCAAAGACCCACACTTATTCCCACATAAGAAGCAGTATCCACTGAAACCTGAGGTTAAGGAAGGGTTAAAACCCATCATTGAGAATTAAAAAGAGCAGGGACTATTAGTTCCCTGTAACAGTCCATGCAACACTCCTATTTTGGGTGTAAAAAAATCAAATGATAAATGGAGATTAGTTCAAGATTTACGAATAATAAATGAGGCTGTGGTTCCTTTACACCCTGTGGTGCCTAATCCTTATACTCTATTGTCCGAAATTCCTGAACGAGCCAAATATTTTTCAGTAATTGATTTGAAAGATGCCTTCTATTCAGTGCCTTTGGCAGAGGAAAGTCAATTTCTATTTGCCTTTGAAGACCCTACACAGCCAGCTTCCCAGTTAACCTGGACAGTTTTGCCGCAGGGATTTCGTGACAGTCCTCACTTATTTGGACAAAGTTTGTCACGAGATCTACAAAATTTTAATAGCTCTGAAGCGGTAGTGTTACAATATGTAGATGATATTTTGCTCTGTGCTGAGACAGAGGAAGCTTGTTCACGAGCCTCAGAAGATTTCTTAAACTTTCTGGCAGGCTGCGGTTACAAGGCATCAAGAGAAAAGGCTCAGCTTTGTCAACAATCTGTTAGATATCTGGGCCTAATCATCTCAGAAGGGACTAGGGCCATAGGCCCTGAGAGAATTAAACCTATACTAAACCATCCCCTACCTATGACTTTAAGACAATTGAGAGGATTTTTTGGGAATCACAGGCTACTGTCGTATTTGGATTCCGAGCTATGGGGAACTTGCCCGGCCTTTATATAAACTTATAGCTGAAACTCAGCAGGCCCAAACCGACAAACTGGTTTGGTCTCCAGATACTCAAAAGGCTTTTAAGGTTCTTCAGTCTGCTCTCCTGCAAGCTCCAGCTTTGAGTTTGCCCACAGGTCAGACTTTAACCTGTTTGTCACTGAAAGAAAAGGTATGGCCTTGGGAGTTTTGACACAACCCCGGGGGCCTCACCAGCAACCTATTGCTTATCTAAGCAAAGAATTAGATGTAATTGCACGTGGGTGGCCCCACTGCCTAAGAGTAATTGGGGCAGCAGCTTTATTAGCACCTGAAGCTTTAAAAATAATTAATGGACGAAACCTTACTGTACTGACTTCTCATGATGTGAGTGGAATCTTGAATTCTAAGGTTAATATTTGGATGACAGACAGTAGGCTTCTTAAATATCAGTCACTGTTGTTAGAAGGACCAGTAACTAAGCTTAAAATTTGTGGAAATTTAAATCCTGCCACTTTCCTTCCTGAGAAGGAAGATGAAACACCTGATCACGATTGTTCCCAATTCCTAACCTTAAACTATGCAGCTCGGGAGGATCTAATGGATACCCCATTAGACAATCCTGACATGGAAATATTTACAGATGGCAGTTCTTTTGTTCGGGATGGAAAGCGCAAAGCAGGTTACGCTGTGGTGACTGCTGAACAGGTTTTAGAAGCAAAATCTCTCCCCCAGGGAACCAGTGCCCAGTTAGCGGAGCTTGTGGCTCTGACCCGAGCTCTAGAGTTAAGCAAAGGGCAGCGAGTAAATATCTACACTAATTCTAAGTATGCTTATTTGACTTTACATGCTCATGCTGCAATATGGAAAGAAAGACAGTTTAAAACAGCAACAGGAGAACCTATTAAGCATTTCAGAGAGATTGAGAGACTTTTAACTGCTATCTATTGTCCTAAAGAAGTAGCTGTTATGCATTGCAAAGGGCACAGCAGGGATGGGAGTAAAGTAGCTGCCGGTAACCTGTTAGCTGACTCTCAAGCCAAAAAAGCGGCACTTTACGAAACCCCCTCCCTACAGACGCCTTTGATCTGGACAGGTCCTGTGGGACAGGAAAAACCACAATATACTGAGGAAGAATTAGAAAGATATGAGAAAAGAGGAGCAAAGATTACTGATAAAGGATGGTTACAGTCCGAGGATGGACGATTAATAATTCCTGAAAATGCTCAGGGGAAAATTCTTAAGGGTTTACATCAGAGTTTTCATTTGGGTGTAGAGAGTACTTACCAGATGGCTTCTCGTTTGTTTGAAGGTAAAAATATAATGAAAACTTTAAAGAACATTATCAAACGGTGTGAGGTATGTCAGAAAAATAACCCAAAGACTGAAAAGCTAGCAAAATCTGGATTACAACGAAAGGGAAAGTATCCTGGAGAAGACTGGGAAATTGATTTTACTCATATGCAAAAAACTAATGGATATTCTTGCTTACAAGTTTGGGTGGATACTTTTACTAGATGGATTGAGGCGTTCCCCTGTCGTAGTGAACAAGCTAAAGAGGTTATAAAGATTTTAATCCATGAAATTATCCCCAGGTTTGGGCTGCCACGGAGCCTTCAGAGTGACAATGGCTCCACCTTTAAAGCTGCTGTAACTCAGGGGGTGTCTAAAGCTCTAGGAATAGAGTATCACTTACACTGTTCCTGGAGAGCCCAATCCTCAGGAAAGGTTGAAAAAGCTAATGACATTATCAAAAGACATCTGCGCAAATTAACTCAAGAAACGCAGGACAACTGGATTAAAGTCCTACCCATAGCTTTAATGAGGGCTCGAACTGCCCCAAAAAAGGAGGGACTGTCCCCCTTTAAATGTATTTATGGAAGGCCTTTCTTACGCACAGACATTGTTATAGATCCTGAGGCCTTAGAGTTAACTAATTATGTAACTCAACTCTCAGCTTTTCAACAGGCCTTAAAAGAACTCCGGGAGACGACTCCTGACCCAGCCTCTGAATCCAGCAAGCCTCTATTTGAGCCAGGAACCGAGGTCCTCATAAAAACATTGGGATCTGGGGGCTCATCCCTCGAGCCCCTCTGGGAAGGCCCTTACCAGGTTATTCTTTCTTCTCCCACAGCTGTCAAAGTCCCAGGAATTGATTCGTGGGTACATCACACTCGAGTCAAGAGGTGGCACCCTGATCAGAACTAAGTGATGTCATTTTATGTTTTACTTTCTATGCTCTGACTTTGTATGTTTCAGATGGGCCTGATAATCTATGTGAGCCTACTTCTGCTGACTCCAGAAATCCTGAGTCTGCCCTTTGATCCTCAAGACAATGCCTTCCTGTCCTGGGCTCACTCCTATGCTGCATTCCACAATCGGTCTAACTGCTGGGTCTGCGGAGCACTCCCCTCTTCATCAGTGGAAGGCTTCCCGTGGTGGACATCTCCACTTCAAGGAAAAGACTTTCTCCAAGTCTGCAAATACCTTCGACAACAATCACATGTGATGCCTCTTCTTCGTCTGATGACATCTAACAACCCTAGAATGGACTGGTGCAATACTTTGTACCTTAACTATGGACATAACGTGACTTTTAATTCTGATTGTTTTGTTTTTGCTGTTTGCTCCCTGCATCTGTAACTGTGTAACTGGATTTGTTTCTAGTCGCATGAAAGCTTTTAAGTTACAAATGGTTGCTCAAACTCCTGCTATCACTGCAGCTTCTTCCGACTACTATTTGGGGCCCCTGGATCAGACATCCTCATTATGAGGATTAGGAGAATATGTTGCCTCACCAATTTAGGGACAACGCCCCTTGTCAGCTCGGAAGCAGTTATGGAATAGAAACGACGCCCCTTTTCCCTAGGCAACATAATTCTCCTAAAAGAAAAGGGGGGAATGAGAGGGTAACAGGCAGGAAGGCCAGGGGTCTCCAAATGGAGGAAAGAGGCTGTAAGTGCCAGACATTTTTATCCCTCTTAAATGGCAAGAAGAAACAAACCAGCGATCTGTTTTTCATTCTCTATACAAATTTAAAAGGAGGTTACTCTTAACATTCTGTGTCGCCATGACACCTGGTCTCACCTAAAGCTAACCACTCTCAAACTTTGAGTTAACCAATACATGCCTTTTTCGTATGGAAATGTGGTCTTAAGCTATGTTAATGAACCCCAGAGTCAATCTTCAAGTTGGTTCTGCTAAAAGGCCTAACTTACTTCCTCAGGTATTGTTCTCCTAATCTATGTAAACGGAACTATTTGTTGGTATTCTGCCCTTCTAAAAGATTCAAGTCAATCGTTTTATGGCCTGGGATAAATTATCTGATGCCATTCTAAATTTTATGACATTCCTTTCATTTCATTAACAGACTGTGAGTGACTATATAACATACAGCTAAAGACTAGGAGGGGGGTACTCCTTTGCCCCCTTCTGATGCCTATGTCAGAAGCTTTCTCTATACTTTAATAAAACTTTATTACACAAAAGCTCTGAGCGATCCAGCCTCGTCTCTGGCCCCGGATTGAATTCGTCTCCTCCGGAGGCCAAGAATCCCGCGTCTTATCGTTCAGCAACAACCTTTCATGAGTATTCTCTCCTTGGCCACCTTACGCCAGGGTCCCCTTCACAGCCGGAAGTGCCACCTCTCTGTGTACCTACATACACACCTGCCGTCTCCTCCACAACTTCACAACATGGGGGAGGTGAGGTGTGGGCTGGGTTATCAGTCAGTGGGGACCAGGCCTCCACCCTGCATTGAGAGGGAAACCCCAAGTAGCTTCATGCACGCCTTCTCCCTGGCTCTGCCCCATGTGGTGTGACAAGGGCACCACCCCCCCGCCCCCTCAGCAACACAGTAATAGGTTTTCCCCGTCAGTGCTCAGTTCCAATTTCCTGTCTGGCTGTCCGTGAGCCACCCTGAGCCAGTCCTTAATAAGGTCCGCATTTCCTGTCCTGCTTAAAGCCTGTGTCTCCGGGGCTGCTGGCAGCCTGGGAACTTCTCAAAAGAAAACAGCGTCCTGCTTTAATTGTCTCTGCTGAACCCGGGTCCTGACCCTCCCCATGGCAGAGCCTTGGCCAGAGGGTGAATATTCTAGAAGCTGGG